>NC_069781.1:160321807-160624838 GCF_027406575.1 Nycticebus coucang
TACATGAGGCATATAAAAAGTTCTACCATTACACATCTAAAACATGTTGTTAAATTCATATTTAGCTAAATATATCTACATTTTTACATATTTTAAGATTCATATCCCACAACTTTCCATAAATAATTAGTTTTCTTGGGTTCCACCATTATTTGTTCTTTGTATGTGTGATATGAAACAAACATCTCCTTTTGGTGAGCTTTGACCTTGCTACTTATTATTTGATGGTTACAATTCATACCCTATTACTCTAAGACATCCCCTACTACCATCCTTATCCTGAGATATTTTGAGGCAGTAATTTAACGCTGGGTTCATGGCACAGCAGGTTGTTCTACATTAGGAGCCAATTTGGTCATGAACAGGAAGAGAAATATCATCTGAAGAAGAAAAAATATTCCCTCCCTGTTCCTATTTGGAAATGTTTCTTGCCTGAGATTTTGCAGATCATAAATGTTGCAAATGCACGCTATAATGCAGGTTAATCAAATATGAGACAGTTGTATACAAACATATTCAGCATTAACAACATGGAGATATTTACTTGGCCGGGTTTTCCATTTTCACATAAAAATGCCTCATATTCGGATGCGAATTCAGGGGCGTTGTCATTGACATCCAGCACTTTAATAGCAACAGGCACTCGTGATATCTGACTGTGGTTCCCTATGGGAAGGAAAAGATAACATCAGCATTGAGGGTATTTCATTTTAACGTGCAACTCAACTTTCTCTTTGGGAGCATGTGGGTCTGTTTCCACTTCCCTTAATTAGGATGTTTTCAACACGGTGATGATAAGAGTCTGACCACTCAATAAGGGAAAAAAAACAGGAGCTTGACTGCTTAAAAAATGCGTAAATGATTATTCCAAACACTACTTGCTGAAGCCTAGCTTGGTAAAGACGATATCTGAGAAAACTGAAAGACATTTTCTTAATAGAGCAAACTTTATTTTATTGATAAAATTCATTATTTAAAAGAGAAAAACTGTTATATGCCACATTTATTTGCTTATCTTGGGTAGAACACAACCCATTTTTAAGCTATCACTTCTTTTGTTATATGGTAGAAAGAAACAATAAAAAAAAAAAAAAAAAACAGCAAAAGGCCAAGACTCAATCACTTTTTGAGAAACGGTCCTCAATGATGATAAAAGAGATAAAAGATGAAGAATCATGTATTTTATGAGTTTTATTTTTTAATTAGAAATTGACCTTGAGATATTTTTGGTTAAGATGATCCCAAGTCATTTTAATATTGTCATTTTCATAAAAATTTTCATCGATGTAAATAGATAATAATCTTTTAATCATTCCATGTCAATTCTAATAGCAGAGAACTCAATATGTAATCTTTAATCTTTAAATCTTTAAATATAAAAAATTATACCCACACGCACGCACGCACATATAGAGATTGGTTTATTAACACAGAAGTTGTGGGTTTAGGCCCTGCTATGATTTTTTCACTTGTAATAAATGCAATATAGTTTGACTTTGACTGTACCATGTAATAATCTTTTGCTCTGTTGTAAATTATACAGAATGCATTGGAGATGGCCAATTATTTATTTGTGTTTTCATGGAACTGAATATTTATAAGCAAGCCAAGAAGATTAAAATGTTTGGCTTTTGAATATGAACAAACGGACTTGCATTTGATATATAAAACTCCTGTTTTCAACAATAGATAGTATTCAGACTCCTAAACTGTCAAATATTCTTTTTTTTTGTTAAATATGAAAGAATTCCTAAAGCACACAACCAAATAATTGTACACATGCCATAAATTTACAGTTCACTATCCCTACTGGCTATAGTAAAAGAGTTGAATTTAGTTGGGTACCAAGACTACTCCCCAATATTCTATATGGTTAACTACTGTGAATGGCTGTATACTCTGTGTAGAATTCCTCACACTTCACTAACAGAACATAACATCACTTCCCCCAGATCAAAGGGATGTCCTCAAATGTTTCACTTGACATACTCTTTCTTTTTTCTTTACTATTTTGTATCTAATGAATTGATTTATTACTTATTCAAAGAGGAAGGATGTACCTCTACTTTTTATGGAAAGAGAAGAGTAAAGAAAAGTATAACTCATGACTCTAAAATAAGGAGCTTATGTTTTATGCTTTACCTACTCAACAAAACTCTACAATGGTTATATTTCAAATAAGATTTGATTATCTCCTTCGAGAGTTACACATCTTTCCTAGCTTGACTAGTAGCTGTATAGCAGTTCCAGGATATTACAAAGTAAAGTAGTGTTTGCATTAAACAAACTTTGGGGCCCCAGCTTGGCCTTCTGCTACCTAGGTAGTCCTGAGAAAGTCATTTAACTTCATTTTTATCATAAGGAAACTGAATTCAAGAAGTTAACACTTTATAAAATTTTTATAAACACTATATGAGAAAAAAAATTAAAGTGCTCACACAGTATTGGTTACATATTCAAGGGCATTCTAGCCCTTGTCTTTAGTAATTGCAGTACCATGCATATTGTGTGTTTACTATATAGAGTGCAACATATTCACAGAATCATATCTTATTCAATCCACATAAAAAAGTGGTGAAGTAGGTAATGAAATCCCCATATGTTAAATGTGAAAAGTGACACATAAAGTATTACCTGTCACTACCAAGATTGCTCAGTTAAGTATTCATTTTGAAATGCAGTTTTGGCCCTATAAATATGAGCTATTTCATACTATAATACTGATAAAGTAAAAAAAAAAAAAGTACATATATGTGTGTAGAGGGGTGTATATATAACGGGGCACTACCACTTCTTCAAGAATGTTCATATGTTTATTTATAAATATTGACCTCAAAGTTGACTGACATTTAAAGTTTGCATACAAATACCAGGCTGGATATATCTAAGAAGTGTGTCTGCACTAGTTATATCAGAACCGCACTTATAATCTGCAACCCTCTCCAAGAAACTGTACAATTTAGCTTCTATGACTTTGCTCATGGTACTCTTTCACCCGAGAAGAGTCCATTTAATGGATTAACTTTCCTTTGTACTTCTCTGTATGTCAATTCCAAGAACTGATATTTATTAATGTATCTCTATAGGACTCACTCTTTCTAGTGCATATCCTATAACGATTCTTGTGTATGTAAATAAAGGATATTTCTATTAGATATTTTTTGCCTTTAACTCTCCAGCTATTCAATTAACAAGCCAATGATCACTATACATTTAATAAACTATATCTACAGAATAAACTGGGAATAATAGGTGCATAATCTCAGACAATGACCAGTATAAGAAAATACTAACATACTCATGAAACATTATTTTGCCACTTTTGACATAAAGACAATGCTAAGCCTATCAATTCAGATTCACTGAAAGTGGTTGATTGGGCCAAATCTTTAAATAAGTCTTCTCTCTCTCACACATCCCCATGCACTGTAGGCAAACATACATAATACACATTTACTTTTCACTATTTTGATGAACAATAAATCATGCTAAAGTCCACATTCTTATTTTTCCTCCTCTCTCTTTTCTTGTTCTCATAGTTGAAGTGAATCGCAATTATCTCACACATCTAGATCAGTGCTTCTCAACCTTCTTAGTGCCTCCTAATGCCGCGACCCCCAACCATAAAATTATTTTCGTTGCTACTTCATAACTGTCATTTTGCTACTGTTATGAATTGTAATGTAAATATCTGATATGCAGGATGTATGTTCATTGTTAGAAAGGGGATGCGACCCACAGGTTGAGAACCGCTGATATAAATGAACAAGCAGGTGGTAAAACTAATCATAAAAGATGGAGAAATTTTATGAGTTTCTTTTTGGGAGTAATTTTCAACCTTATTGCAATCTATCTCTTCTCATATGTAGTGTAAAAAAAAAAGTGGTATGTATTTGTGGAGCTGAAAGCAAAATTCCCATTTTTTATTTTTTAACTTCTAATGTGTGTTGAAGGAACTACCACTAAACACTGTTGGAAAATCACGAATGTCAGGGAATGTTCTTCTGATTATATTTCACATGTTCCAACATCTCTATAAACGTATTATTTACTTTATGAAAATAATCAATGGACATTTTGTAAATGATTTTATTTTCTTCTTTTTTTTTTAGTGTTTAGTTCAGTAGAAAACTTAGAACTAAATTGGAATGCACATCTCATAGATGTAAAGAATCTCATGATATACATTTTATATCATATGTTTACCCGAGATTCAAATAATTTTTAAATATCTTTAACAATTCCCCATATTTACTAAATTAATATCTTCTCATGTAGTTTCAGTGTATGTATTTGTTTCCTTTTAATTTAGTATTTTAAAGTCTACAACCTAAAAACAATTTTAAAAATGTAAACAGTTGATTTGGCACTGAAAAGCTAATAGAGTGTGCTCAGAAGTCTAGAATTTCTATAGCTTTGGTGGTCATGTAAAACATGAAAGGTTGTTAAACCTAACTAAAAATAATTTAACACCTCCCCTAGCTATTGAATATCTTGTTATCCTTCAGTGTTTAGCTCAAGACACATATCTACCAGGTAGATTTCTAAGCATATAGTTCAGTTGTGATCACTTATTTGTTTTGATTTTTGTTTTTTTACCCTTACGGTATAAAAGCCTGAGGACTACAGGGACACATTCCCCAGAAAAATTGGTGAAAATTATTTAAAGAGTTCTAAGAACATACCACAAACAAAGAAATATTTATTCAATAAAATCCAAGAAAACTCAGTAGGAAATTCTGCAGTATTTGAACCAAGATCTACTTCTCCTTCCATCTTTGCAGTTCATCAAATGGGAACTCCACTCCTAACTAGTACAGCCAAGAACAATGGGCTCCCGCTTCCCCAAGCTGTTAGTTGGAAGGTTATCTACCCATGAGGGACAGCATGGTAGTATTTTTCAGCTTCCCTAACTGCCAGTTCCTGAGGCTAAGTTCTGGGCTAACTCAGCAGAGCAATAAGCATGGCCTGGTTCCATCAAGTCCTCATTCATGGGACAGAGGCAGCACCTTGAGCAAGGCATTCCTGACAATATTGGGGCCCTCAATACACTTCCACAGCTCCTAAGGAAGAGGTTTTGTGCTATGACAGGTAAGCCAAGACGAATAAGGCTACTGCTTCCCCTTCACAACTAATCATGTAACTATTAAAGTGAGATGTCACCTAGAAAAAAGTTGCAAATCATGGCTCAAAGATTTTGCCTGAGAGTCAGGGAGAAAATTAGGCCATAAAGCAGAAAGCACTGAATCTCTCATTGAGGAACTGATTTCATGTACAAACGAATATGAAGTTTAAGCCTAAGATCATTCTCAAAACAGAAAAGATTGATATGAAAGACAAATGGGAAAAGATGGGTAGATTTGATAAGTACATTGGAGATATGGGCTAAACTAAGGATTGGCTAGTTGCCAGGAGAATCGAGTAAGAGTTAACTGAATGGAGCTGTCCAGAGGTGATAACAAACTTCCAACATTTACCTCGGAGAATATCCCTTTAAAGGACCAAATATTTGAATGGATTACTCTGTGTGCAAAATACACAGTAGAGCCTTATTGAATTCAATAGAACAATCATCTACCAATTAGTGAAGCTTACCAGCTGGATGTGGTCAGAGAGAGGCAGATCCCTGCCAAAACCACTGTTTTCTCAGGTATTTGTGGAAATACCCAAGACTGTACCTCCTGAGGAGAAAAATCAGAGGCTTTAACTGCAGGGGAAATAGATTGAGATATATATATATATATATATATATATAGAAACCCAGGTAGTCATAAAAAAATAAGCAAATTACCAAAGCCCAAGGAGGGGAACTAATAACTGTATTATATTATCAAAATGCCTAGTTTCTGGCTCAGTGCTCATAACTCAGTGAGGAGGGTGCTGGCCCAGATACACTGAACCTGGTGGGTTTGAGCCTGTCTTGGGCCTGCTGAACAACAATGACAACTACAACCAAAAAATAGCCAGGTGTAGTGGTGGGCGCCTGTAAACCCAGCTACTTGGGAGGCTGAAGCAAAAGAATCACTTACAACCAAGAGTGTGAGGTTGCTGTGGGCTGTGACACCACAGCACTCTACTGAGGGCAACATAAGTGAGACTCTGTTTCAAAATAAATAAATGAATAAAATGCCTAGTTTCTAACAAAAAAAACGTTATGACATTAAAATAAATGAGAAAGTATGACCCATATACCAGGAAAAAAGCAAACCAAATAAATCACATGTGACAGTGACCATATATTATCAGGTTTAATAGAGTTCAAAATAGCCATTATATGTCCAAAGAACTAAAGGAAGTTGTAACTAAAGAAGCAAAGCAAGGTATAATGACAATAGCATATTAAGGAGAGAACAGTACTAAAAAGACAAAAAATGTTTTGTTTTGTTTTTTTAACCAAATAAAGCAAATTGAAATTCTGCAGTTGTAAAGTGCCAAAACTGAAATGAAGAATTTACAAGAGTAGATTTGTATTGACAGAACAAACAATTAGTAAACTTGGATATAGATCAATGGATATTATACAAACCATAGAATAGAGGCAAAGAAAGAAAGAAAGAAAGAAAGAAAGAAAGAAAGAAAGAAAGAAAGAAAGAAAGAAAGAAAGAAAGAAAGAAAGAAAGAAAGAAAGAAAGAAAGAAAGAAAGAAAGAAAGAAGAAAAGAAAGGAAGGTGGGTGCACTGGCATATGCAGAATTGGAAAGACAGGAGAAAAGAGAGAGAATGGATTAAAAAATATGTATTTGAGCAAGAAATGAGTGAAAAGCTCTCAAATTTATTTGAAAACACTAGCTTGTAGATCCAAAATCTCCTTGAAAAAATTGAGTAGGATAAACACAAAGAAATTCACACATATACACACCCCATATTAAAGGTTGAAAACCCCAATACAAGGAGAACATTTTGAAAGCAACAAGAATGAATTAAAACGAAGCAAAACAAACAAAAAAAGTCATCACCAAGGAGCCTCAATAAGACTAACAGCTGACTTCTCATCAGAAATGATGGAGGCTGGAGGAGAATGAGGAAAACACACTCAAATTGGTTAAAGGAAAAACAAAAACTGGCAACCAAAATTCCTACATCCAGCAACACTGTCTTTCAAAACTAAAGTGAAGTAGAATCATTCCTAGATAAATTCAAATTAGGAAAATTTATAGTAACAGACCTCCCCTTATAGGAAATAAAATAGAAGTTCTTCAGTTGAAAACAAGGGATCTCACACATCAATTCAAACCCACATAAAGAAGAGAAATAGTAATTATGCACTTATGAAAGACTAAATAAATGCATACTTCTTCTCCTGTCTTCCTTTATGTGTTTTAAAAGCCACAGTATAAAACTTTATCTATATATTTTTATAACTAGCTATATTATGTTGGGCTTGTGCCATATAAAACTGTTAATATATTTGGTAATAGCAGCAAAAAAGAAGTACAGAAATATATTTTGTCAAGGAAATGACTTCATATGGTAACCCAAATCTGTAGAAACAACAGTGTGAACAAAATGATAAATAAGTAGATTAATCCTCTTCCTTTTTCTCTCAGATTGTTTAAAAGACACAATACATAAAGTAATAATTACACCAGACTTGGTGCCTGTAGCTCAGTGACTAGGGCGCCAGCCACATACACCAGAACTGGCAGGTCGAATCCAGCCCAGGCCTGCCAAACAACAATGACAACTACAACCAAAAAATAAAAATAGCTGGGCGTTCTGGCAGGTGCCTGTAGTCCCAGCTACTTGGGAGGCTGAGGCAAGAGAATCACGTAAGCCCAGGAATTTGAGGTTGCTGTGAGCTGTGGTGCCATGGCACTCTACCCAGGGCAACAGCTTGAGACTCTGTCCTCCCCCCCCAAAAAAAGTCATAATTACACCAATATAATTTAAAGTTATAACATTTACACATGTTATATATGTGTGTGTGTGTGTGTGTGTAGATATATATCAGTGATATCAAAAAGGAGGGGAAGCTATAGAGCTATGCAAAAGTAGCATTTTTCATTATCTTTAATTAATTAATTTAATTGATAGCTCAATCATCTACTCTTTCCCCTGATCTTGCTTATTTAATATATGTGTACTAATGTATGAGCACTCTTCCTTGTTCTGTGAATAAAAAAAAAGCAAGAGCAGACATAAATAAGGACTCTGCTGTCTTGGAAGTTACTATACAGTAGCAGAGAATAATCAAATAGGGCTGAATTAGATGTGACGCTAAGGTGAGAGGCTTAAAGAAATAGATATCGTGTCAGGACAGCACATGACAGAGACACCAGATGAAGTTGGAAGATTTAAAGAAGATGCACGGGGAACAGTTGCAGTTGGAGTTGAGTTTGGTGAACTGGAAAGTACTCCTTTTGCAGGAAGAAATGCTACATAAGGACAATTGTAATCAGAGTTAGGGCCCAGCTGGGTTAATTGAGGGTGATGATCTCATCTCAAGATCCATAACTCCGCTACATCTGCAAAGACTCTTTTGCCAAATGTGATATTAACAGAGTTTACGGCTGGACATAGCTTTGGGTGGAGCCGCCATCATTCAATTCACTAAATTCTCTCTTCTTAAAACTAGGACATTTGTAACAAACCAGAATAATACTATCACAAACATGCCCTTGTTCACTAAAATGAAAATACGTAATGAATTTAGTTGTACATACAATTTTGAATTCACACTTCAAAATATTCTAAGGTACAACCTCAAGAAGGTTAAGTAACCCAAGGTAACTTAAGTAACCTAAGGTTAACTTTCTCCTGAAAATTTTGATGAACCTCTCTTGTCATTAATTCATTTATTCTTTCATCACTTTTCCATTTACGTTTTTAATAAATATTTGCAGTGGTATTTTCAGTTATTAAAACAAATCTCCTATAATGAAGTAATCCATAGTACTCTGGGAGATACTGTGTTGTAACGGTATTTTGATGTCTTCTATCCTACAAATTATTCATTAACAGAGGGCTGTGGAAGCATATACAAAGGAGAAACACTTTTCTATATCCACAGGAATGATTTAAAATAGGAGATGATCTTTTAACTTGCCCGAAATAATTATTAATAGTAAAAGTATTCTAGGTACAGAAAGGTGCACAGTCTTTTCAGATAGAGTCAAGAGCATGTAAAAACAAAACAAACAAACAAAAAACAAACAAAAAAAACAACAAAGCAAAACAGAGGCTCGGAGAGCACAAAGAAATAGCAGCTCTAAAGGTAGGAACATCCAGCAACAAGGACGATGGTGAGGTCAGAAGAGAAAATTGGGGCCAAATAAGGAACTGACTTGTTTTATATGCTATTGAGTGTAAGATATGCCATCTGGTTATGTAGAGCCATTGAAACATTTCTGCATCAGATTTATGATTCTAAAATTTATCACGAAGCAGACTGGAAGATAAGTTATATCTTGCTTATTTTGTTTTTCACTAAGTAAATAAATGTTTACATTAGGTATATGGATGCCCCGAAATTTACTAAGTATTTCTTTAAACTGTTTAAATAGGGATAAAATCAATAAAACAACATAAAACAAACAAAAAAAATATTCACCTGTATCTCCAAAACTCAAAATATGTATCTTTATGTGTTTTAAAGGAACACACAATTGAAATTACCACTTATCATAATTTTCAACACAAGTGTCATATTTAAATACTAAAGATTCACTTTTATCTAAATTAACGAAATGATAGCAGTTCAAATTTGGAAGATATTATAGAGCAATAAAATTAATTAGATAAGCTTCTAAGGAAATTATTCATGTCCTTTGTGACTGACCCCAAAATGTTTGCCTTTCATCTGATACACAAATATTAAATATAAAGATATTATAATTAGAAACCTGATTAGCATTCATTAAAGATTAATTTTCTAAACACCAGAGATGCGACAAAATGGTCTAGAAGGAAAAGCCCATTTCAATTGGCCACAGAAGTCAGGCTGTTTTCACATATGAAGGAAGAAAAGGCTGAATGGCATCTAGTATAAACAGCTTCTTGACTTTCTAGCATTTGAGTACTGGTGACTTCCTGTCACCTCTCTGTCACATAGCCTCATGAATGGCTCATTAATTTTGCCCTTTTATAATCAAAGGTAATGGCATAGTGCCAAGGCTGTTACTTGGGAATTTGCTTCTAACCGGTTTCCATGAGCTGCTGTTTTTGCAGGCATCGATTGAAATAAACAGACTTGCCTTTCCAGACTATAAGAGAGAAAAATGATTTGACAAATTTATATATACTGATGGGGCTCGATAAATTATTCTTGAGCTTTCTACAAGTGGAAGGGTGGAAGCTATGAGCAGTGAATTACAGCCAACCGGGGAATGCAAAATAACAGAATTTATAATTGAGTAGGGGATAAGAAAAACACTTGGAAATTTATAAAATAGGAAGATGTGAACTGAATATATGATAGAAAAAATAGCAACTTAGGAAGGTTAAAATGAAACTGATGGGAATTGGAAAGAAGATGTAAAATAATTTCAGGGATGTGTTTTAGCTCTCCAGTGACTAAAGATAAAAGTTTTTGAGATACATTTTGCCCATACCTTATGTGGTAATTTTTAAATCATCAGCAATGGTTTACCAATCCATCCATTATTAATAGCTCAGGAACAAGTTAGAATGCAATTAATCCATGGACACTGGCAGGGATGTTTGGAGAGGATATCCTCTTTACTGTGTTATTTTAATGCATTACCCTTACTCTGTCATGGACACTGCATTGCCATAATCTTTTGCCTCCTTCAAATACCTATCAAGAAGTTTCTGCCCTCAGTCGTACATATTGACCACCAGAATTATAATCATTCTGTATTATAGGATTGTGAACCTTCCAGCAAGTTAGTAAGTATAAAAAGGAATCACTTTGTTTCACTCCTTGAAACTTCATTCATATCTACAGAGTACTTTAGAATTAAATTATAACTTTAATCAAATCAGGGCTTCAGTATCTAATGAACAATGCTTGAATGTTATAGCTTTTCTACTAACCAAGAAGTAGCTCTCTCAAGAGAGAGGGGAAAAATGCTTTCTCTTACTGAAAAAGCTGTGGACTTAGACATATCTGAAAATGACATCTTCTCCCTGGAGAAAATGACTATTACATGGTAACTTTGGTTCAAGCCCTCACTGACCTCTGTTCGCTTTCCCTGACTGCTAAAAAGCATGCTATCTGGCTACACCGTTCTCAAGAGCTCTCTAAATCAGGAGAGAACGTGTGGGTCTCTTGTTTATCCCGTTCATCTTAAGGGAACCTGGAAATAGTGGAGTCATCTGTAACCACAAGGAAAGTACTTCACTCTTCCTTTTCCCTACACATCATCAATAAACTCTCAAGTTCCTTTCTCCAGTTCACAAGAGTTGAGATCTTAAAAACTAAGAAAGACACAATTGAGATTCTAAAATTTTGATCCTATGGGGAAAAGACTTAGAGCCATTGCAGTAAGAGCTGACTTTATGAACCTCTTAGATACTTTATATTTCTTAAATGTAAAACATTGACAGCCACATTCTTTAAAAAGTCACACAAGTGACAGTTTATAAGTGAAAAATTAGTACTACTGCGTATGAAGCTAGCAGTCTTTCCATTTTTCTTTTTAATGTGTGTTTCATAACATTACCTATATTTTATTCTTTAAGTATACTTGCAGTTTTTTCCCTCTGTTGTCTATATAGTCCATACATACCAATTTAATCTTTTTTGTTTTTTTATGTGCCCGTGTGTGTGCATACATGTCTTTAATTTGTTTACTTATTTTATTTTGTTTTGTCCTGTTTCTATTGTGTACTGCTCTTCCTGAATTTGTGAGTTAAAAATATTGACTCTTTCCTTTCACAGCCCTTAATATATAAGTATATTCTACTTAACACATGCTTCCTTTCTCTAGAGTGCAACAGGTAAGGAACATAAAATTGTATAGTGAGTTTCTTATTCCTGTATTCCTGTTACTGATCTAAGTCTTCTTTGTAAAAATCATTAATTCCACGCTGCCAACTAAATTGCATCATGCTTTTATTAATAAATCTTCAGTGGGGGTCCCCCCTAATTATTTCAAATAGGATTGATTCAAGATGATTGGAACTAAATTTCACAAAATTTCTTTGCAACATGATTCTACTTAAATCCCTTATATATTAGAACCTAAGGAGACTCCCAGTTTCAGGCTGATTAACGTACAGACATATCTAAGCTTCACTTTAGATGCCCATTTAATACCACTTTACATTTACGCCCCCAATATACACTCATCAGTACATGCACACTCAAGGAACATACATGCTTTATTAGAGAAGAAAACTAATACTGTAAAAATCTAGCATCTATTATACAGTCCGTTATTTCTATCTCTTTGAGGTTTATTGGATTACTGTGAAGACTATTTTTTTTCAAATGGGAACATGATTGCAGGGTATGTGAGGATTGAAATCAATTTATATGAGTTATGTAACATAGTTTGTAGTAAAGAAGCACCAATTCTTGATGATCCAGTGAGTCTAAGAAGGGTAGCGTAGGAACCCTATTTACTCAAAGACCGGAAGTGTTAATGCTCAAATATGAATCCAGGGCAATCTAACCGATAAGAAACGAACAACACTAATTACTCCCAGAGGCTGTCTTTACTTTGGCATTTGTAAAACATAATCAAAGTATCATAATATGCTTTTTTTAATTTCAGATTAATATTTTTATTGTTGATCACTCCCCACCCAATGAATAGTCATAATAATCAAAAGAAAGTTTCAAAGGTTCCATTTTTATGACATTTTCTATCAGTGCGTTCAAATTAGGAAGCGTGACAGTCTTATATTTTTTTAATTCCTAGATGACTCCTTAAATATTTTGTGTGCAGTCAACTTTTGTAATTAAAGTAAATGACAAGAAAAAGCATATAAATCACATTAATTTGTTACAGTGGATCTTCCCAAAATGAACATACCCATGTAACCGCCACCTGGCTCAAGATAGCCAACACAGCCAGCATGACGCAAGTTATCTGAAGGGGCTTAGTAACACCTCGAGTTAAACTCTACTTGGTTTCTCAACATCCTGTTAATTTTCTCCTGAATTTACAAAAATTAGAATTCACATAGCACTTTGTCTCTGGCTACTTTAGTTCCATATTTAACTCATTCATACGGATGCCTTTCCATAGTTTAGAAAAATATTCCGTTAAATGAATACAGCACAACTTACTTATTCTCTTACTGGTGGACGTCTGTGTTGTTTCAGTTTGTACTATTTTGAATTGTCCTATGAAAAATAATTTGTGTATATCTTTTGGTGTACAAATATATGAATGTCTGCATATTGCATATTTAAGAATAGGGTGAAAAATAACCAAGATATACATGCACTCAGCTTTAATGTTGTTTTCCAAATACTTTTCTAATGTGGATACAGTAATGGACACTCTGACCAGCAGTTGATAAAAGACCAAGGTGCTTGCTGCACAACCTCAACAATACTTAGTAAAACGAACAATTTAGTGTTGTTGGCATTTTCTTTTGTAAAATACTTGTTTAAGTTTTTGCCATTTTTAATTGGATTGTCTATGTTGTTCTACTGATATATATATATATATATTACAGATGTGTGTCCTTTAGTAAACACACACACATATACTATATGTATATATATATATATATATCTCACACAACATTCTCTCAGCCTATGACTTAATTTTTCACATTCTTAAAAGTGTCTTTTGATGAGCATAAATTCTTTTTTTTTGGCCAGGGCTGGGTTTGAACCCACCACCTCTGGTATATGGGGCCAGCGCCCTACTCCTTTGAGCCACAGGAACCGCCCAAGCATAAATTATTAATTCAATAAAACTGAGGTCATCCATCTGATCAAGCCCCCTTCTATTTTTAGCCTGCAGAGAAATTTTTATCTTGAAGAAAAGATGCATATAACTTTCTCTGCACCTATAGAGAGTGATCATGTTTTTTTCTTCTCTCACTTATTAAGTTTAGTGTTTTTTGAATATTATTTATTGTTGTCTTAGTCCAGAATTTTGAAATTCCATGTTACATTTTAGAAGGTAGTCTTATTTTATTTTTCACCTTCACCTCTCTGATCTATGTGGAGATTATTTATATCAATGGGCTGAGATAGAGGTCAAGGATCAGTTTCTTCTACTCCTGGGTATCCAATTTTACAAGCAACATTATTGCAAACTCCCTCTGTAGTATCTTTGTCATAAATCACATTTGTACGGGCTTATTTCTTGAATTTTGTACATTTGTACAAAATTTCTTGAATTTTGCACATTTGTACGGGCTAATTTCTTGAATTTTCTGTCCCACTGGTCTATTTGTCAATCTTTATAATCCTACAAACTCTAACTTTACAATAGATCTTCATAAGGTAATATTGTAAGAGCAATAACTTTGCTTTTTGTAAATATTTTATTATTTTTTGCCCTTAAAATTACTATACACATTTATCACATTATACAAACACACACACACAAGGGTTATTACCATTGATTTATATTGCTTAGAATCAATGGTTAAACTTAAAATAATTGAAATTTCACATTCAAACTTTCCAATCATAAACTTTGTATAACACTTCATTTATTTATATCTTCTTTAATTTCTTTCAGTTTTTTCCATTACAGGTCTTGCATCAGATTGTGTTAAAACATATTTGAAGTGTTTTCTGCTATTTTATTTATTTTATTTTCTGAGTATTTGCTTCAAAATAAAATGAAAATGTAATATTTTTATAACTAAAAATCATGTAAGCTTTACTTTCTACTTACAATAGTCTAACTACAGATTTGTTTCCATTTTCTTAAACTCAGTCATGTAATCTGCGAATAGTGACAACTGTATTTCTCCCTTTCCAATATTTATACCTTTATTTCTTCCTTGTACCTGTTGTACTGGCTAAAACCTTTAGTACAATTTAATAAGAGTAGCAACAATGGACAACCTTATCTCATTTTTAATCTCAGAGAGAAAAATTTGCTATTTTTTTTTTTTTGGTAAATACCCTTTATCAGATTAATTCCCTTTATATTTCTAATGTGCAGAGAAATTTTTGTCATAAAGATGTGTATATAACTTTCTCTGCATCTATAGAGATCAATCATGTTTTTCTCTTTTATCGTGTGCTGCTATTTAAATTTCCATGAATAGATTTTTCAAATGTTATAATATGTCCCTATATTTCTCTGAGTATAATTTTTTATATATTAGTGATTTTGTTTTGCTGGTATGTTATCAAGAATTTTGTGTATAAGACGTAATATTCTTGTCAGGTTTTAGCATCAAGATTACACAGGCTTTATAATAAGAGATGCAACATTGTCTCTCTCTTACTTTTCTCTGTTAAAATTTATGTTGGTGAGTTCTTTTGAGTGTGAAGATTTATGTGGTAAGACTTGGTAATCATAGATTCAATTCATTCAGTAGAAAACGATATACACATCCTTCTCCTTTTCTATTTATGCCAATTTTCAAAACTTGTGTTCTTAAACATATTCATCTATGTCATGATACCTTTAAAAATTATTGGCATAATATTTTCAATGTATGTTTACAGCAAATATGTTCATACTCATGCCAATAACTTTTTCAATTGGAATAATTATTCCAATTATCTTTTTTAATATCTCTGGAAACTATAATTACTCAATCTTATTAGCATCAGAAATAGACCTTTTTTATTCTTTCTTACATGGTTTTATCAACATTATTCATCTTTATGAATAAACAGTTGTTGGCTTTGTTGCATTTCATTGCTATACATGTGTTTTAAATTTCATTATTTTCTATTGTATCTTTATTTTCACCTTTCTGCTACTTTTTTTTTGGGGGGGGCAGTTTTTGGCTGGGCTGGTTTTGAACTCGCCACCTCCAGTATATGGGGCTGGTACGCTACTCCTTTGAGCCACAGGTGCTGCCCACCTTTCTGCTACTTTTTAAATTAGAATTTTCTGATCATTTTCAGGCTCTGAGAAACAGATGCTCAGTAATTGATTTCCAGCACCTCTCCTAACAGACATCCAGGCCTTGTGGTAGCTGTGTCCACATGTTTTGTCATACATTGCTATCATACATTTTTTAAAATGTGCTATTTCTTTTGTATTTTTATTCTGTTTTCCGTGGGTTATTTGGAAGTGTGCAGTTTAATTGCCAATACAGAGTATTTTTTTCGTTATGAATTTTTCTTGCTTAATTCCAGGCACACTCTGTGTGTGTGAAGGCTAATTTTATGTCCCAGTTTTTGTGCATTTGGGTAAATGTTTCAAGTACATTTGACAAGATTGATTTTTCTATAACTTCTTTAGTGCAGTATTTTATGCATTTCCCTTCAATAAACTTATTAATGTGATATTCTAATGGTCTCCAGCTTTAGTAAATTGTTTTCTTGTCTACAGACCTATTAGAGAGTTATGTATTAAAGTCATCACCCACAGTGGCTGATTTGTCTATTGCTCCCTTTGATTCTGACAGTTTTTATTTTTTAGATTTAAAAAATACATTATTAGGTACATATGAATTTAATAGGAGTTTTATAGCAAACTTAATAATAATTTATCATTATGAATCTATTCACCTTATTTGGAAATATGTATTTTATCTTGGTCTACATGTGATCTAATATACCTTGGTTTGACTTTGCAGGCAGATCTTGTTTAAATCCTTTTAGTCTTCATTTATATTACATTAAAACTTGATCTGTGGTAAGAAATGTGACCTGCTTTTTAGGCAAATATGCTTGCTTTTTCTAGGCTGAAAATTTATGTCTATTAAGTAAGCCATGCAGTTACTTTGTGTTTGATATGATTACATATATATATATATATTGGTTTGAATTTCTTTTTGAATTTAAAAAACATGCAAATCTTTCTTATCTTCCCTCCTTTATATATTTTTGATTAATAAGATTCAATTCATACATCTTCCTCATTATTCTAATAAATATAAATAGCCTTGCATTCCTCTTATTTGATTACCCTAAATATAATAATTAAGTATATATATCCTTCATTTATTAGAATATATCTTAAGTATGTTTCAAACATTTTGCATATAATGTTAGGATGCTTATGGTGAATTAGTTGGTATAAAAATTTATATTATCCCATTTCTGTTCTTATGTTATTGTTGTTGTGTATTTTACTTCTATATCTAACTTATACATGTAAGACATTTTAATTATATTAAGTAGTATATATTCTTTTATATTTCTCTACATATTAACATTTGGGGTGTTTTTTCTAAAAATTTCTGAAGAATTTTTTTTAAATGAAAACTTCTGATAAAGCATTTTAACATCTTTTTTCTTTTTCTATAGAAAATAACTTCATTTGAAGGTTCCTTTTTCATAGTATAATATTTTCGTTTGGCAGTTATTTTTTGTGTCCTTTAACGATGCCAATTTTTCCATCTAACTTTCATAATTTCTATTACAAAATCAGCTGTCAGTCTTACAATTCTTAATATTTTCATTGTTTTGTGGATGATTTAAAAAGTCTCATTGTCTTTAGTTTTTATCAGTGTTACTATAATGTGCCCTGAGTGTACTTATCCTGCTTAGGGTTTGCAGAGCTATTTGAATCCATGTCTGTATATCTTCTATTAGATACACAAATTTACAACCATTATTCTTCAAATATTACTTCTCCCTTGGCCTTCCTCTTCTCTTTTTGGGACATTAGTTAAAAATACATTAGTCCTTTTCTGTATAAAATGTATTAAGACAAGTGCTCATATTTGTATTTTGTTCTCTCTGTAATTCTTCCTAAATTTCTTCCCTCCCCACCCCATTTTCCTTTATATTTTTCTTTCTTTCATTCATTTCTATTTTGAATTTGTTTACTAATCTATATTTTTGCTGGATTTCATCTTCTGTTTAAATTGATTGCATTATTACTTTTACTGATTGGATTTTTTACTTTAGACTTTTTTTATAGGCTCTAAATACAACTCCTCTGTGATCTGTTGTATTAACTATATTTATTCTTAGTCTGATAATTTGAATAACTGAATCACCTGGATTTTTTTATATTATCTGTTTTCAGTTATTGGTGGCTTGGTTCCATTTCATGGCATGTCCGATTTTATTTAGTGAATTTTGATCACTAGATATGAACGATGTTACCTCCCTTTAGGCATAGACATAATTTTCTTTTCTTTCATCAGGAAGACATGTTGGGATAGATCTCCTTAATATTATCAAGACAGAACTTCAGAATTTATGAGGGTTAATTTAACTTCTGGTTTTCCTGTCTCTTAGGGCCCATCCTTTCTGTTAAACTGCTGAAATATTTGTTTAGCTTTTTAGCTTCTTAGCACATGCTCTCTGGTAGGTTATACCCTTAGTTTTTGCACATTTTAAAATTTGGCAAAAGCATCAAATGTAAAAAAACACCCATAATGTCTTGATCTCTTCTCTTCAATTATCTTTTCACTGTGATCCTGGCCTTTCAATTTCTAGATACCTTGATAAGTCTGAACTTAAACTTTTGCCTCCAGAGTCCCACGAGACCCTCATAAACTTTAGTTCACAGATTTCCATTTGGTCTTTATGCCCTGTGAGTTGAATTAGTTAAAGTTCTGAAAAGAACAAGGAGTGCTAAATTTAGGAGTTAGTTCAACTTGGTTCCTTTCTCTGTGCTAGCTTGGCTCCTTAGGTACCAGTTTTCTTCAAATTGTGTTTTTCTCCCCTAAATATATTGTTGTTCTCACTGGCAGAGTTTGCCTGATATAAGCTACCATCATAGACATAAGAAAACAACTGATTTTTTTTCCTCTTTGTATTATAGTGTAATATTTTCATTATTTCTCTGAGACAATTGAACTGTAAATTACACTGTATTTGTTAAGCAGTGGACAAAATATGACTCTAAAACAACTCTTAACGCTCTGCAAGTTGAGGAGACATGTGGCAAATGCCTAATAGCATTCATGGATGGTAATTAAAATTGTGTTATCTTTAGTTAGTGCTCTGACTACAAAGTCAGACCAAATCCCTGGAGACTACTTTCCTCGGTATATGATTTTGCCACAGTGAATTCTGCATTTACTGTGACAACGGACCAAAATATATGCACCATATCAAGTTAAATAAACAAAGACATAATTCAAGATGAATGATTAGCAGAGCTGGTTGAAATGACTGCAGTACAACCCACCATGTCAGTGTCAAGTACATGACAATAAAACGGATGCCATTGATTTACTCCCACATGCTAATATTAAATGACGTGAACATATGAGAATGTAAAAGTAGGTATACATAGTTATATTTATATATCACTACTATTCCTAAATGCATTTATATTCACAAATCTTCCAACCATCTATGCATTTTAGAAAGGTAAGTAGATAAAGGAGAATATGAATCCTTGTAATAAGATTTTGAAAGATATATTGGGTGAAATATGTAAATCTGTAAGTAATAGGAAACACTCTTTTTTTAAAAAAAATATATTTGTAGAGGTAATACAGAGGGGCTGTGCATAATGGCATTATACTTCACAGAATGTACATAAGCATTTTTTTAAGTCATACCTAAAAATTACATGGCAGTCGCATACTTTTCAAGAAAAGTTAATAAACTAATCTTGGGCTCAGTAAATCTATTGTGCAAATTTGCAATGTAGAACAACAGAGATGCTGGCAAGAACACAAAACATCACGCTTATTTCAAAACGTTATGAGAAAGTGGGAGTATATGGTCCAATCCTGCAGTCTTTAATGTTACTATCAAAATAATTCCAAATAAGGACAAAAAGGAAAAGCTGCTACAAGTTTATTTGTTCATTGAATTTATGGAGGATAGAAAAATCCCTGAGTGGGCGGCGCCCGTGGCTCAAGGAGTAGGGCGCCGGTCCCATATGCCGGAGGTGGCGGGTTCAAACCCAGCCCCGGCCAAAAAAAAAAAAAGAAAAGAAAAATCCCTGAGTGTTATCAGAAATACTTTAATTTCTAAAAACTCATGTCAAAAGATAAAAATGAAAAGTAACATTTTCTTAATACACAGCAAAGAAAAAAAAAGAAAGAAAAAGAAAAGAAAGGCAGGAGAAATGCACTGTAAGTAAAAATGATAAGTTCTGTTGCACCTGCTTTTTTGTTGCTGCAAATAATCCAATTGTTTGTGGTGATCTTCTTGACATGGCCTGCCATGATTGGAGAAGGTCTTTGAACAAAGTTATTAGGGTAAAAAAAAAAACAACTTAATTTTACTCTATATGTTGACACTGTTCTCTTAGAACATTAGTCAGTGTGATGTAGATTTTCTTGAGCAAAGGCATTGGAACAAATTGGTGGACAATGAACCACTTTGGTTGACTTTTGGCAACTGCACTAAGCGATATAAAACTTAGAATGCTCAGGGTCCAAGTTCTATGTAATCTTTATATAAGTCTTAGTGAAATAAAATGAATGGTGAAATTCTACTTGCAAACTGATGCCCTGCTCCATTAAGAAGCCATGCCTGCAAGATCAGAATGTCATGATCATGATCATTGTCATCACCTTACAAGACTAAGAAGTAATTGTTGACTTACTGGTAGACACCATGTCTTCTGCCCCTAAGAAGCCAATGAAGAAAGTGGCATAATGATTCTCTCATAGACATTTAACTTATAATTCCAATTTTAAAAGTACCTTTCCAACCTTCATTCACTCCCAGATACTTCCTATACCTGCTGGATGTCAGATATTCTTAAAGGCACCAGAGATAGATACCAAATTGGAAAATGAATGAACAAATAAACGAAAGGTACATATATTCTTTTGCATTCATACATGAATGAGTAGGTTAACACTAAGGTATAAATAAAACTTACAAACAAAAATAAAACAGGGTAAAGTAAAAGAGAGAGATGTTGGAAGCAATTAGTACTTCTAAGTGTCATCTTCCCACTCAACTCCCCTTTTCTCATGCTGATAAACACTATATACAGGAAAGCAATATCAAATTATAAGTATACTGACTTCCTTTCTCTACTTTCTCTATTTAATTCTGACAGTTTGACCCTGAATGCTCATCCCAACATGGAAATAAAATAAGGCCTACTCCTCTTTCTTAGCTATCGTTGAGAAAATTTGTTTACCCTTAGTAACAGGATTGCTGGCAACTAATGGTCATCAATAGTAATGTCTCCCAAAGGTCACATATGCCCTCAAATAGTTTTGCTAACTGATACTTTGGAACGGATTCGGCTATTTGTAAGGTTAACCATTGTTTTGTTTTCAATTCTAGAGGAATTGAAATATAAGCTTACTGAATAATGGCTATGTAAACCAGAGTTTACCATGTTTAGGGAAAGTAAAGTAGCAAATTCACTTCATTTTTTTCTTGAGTTTTTATGGGATCAGAACACTTGGTCAAAATAGACTCGATGGGTCTAGTTTGGAACCCAGGAACTTTTAACAAAAAAAAAAAAGTATCCTGATCTTTGAGCAGGATCAAAATAGTAAAAACCACACTGGTGCAATTGCCTTCATTTATGAATCTTCCTCTATTGGTTCCATCAGTCTGTGAGTTACAAATGGAGAAAGCCTTTGCTGTGCTGCTCTGACAGAGTAAGTTCAGCATCTTATCTCTGTGAGAGCCCTTCAACTATCTGGGAACAGCTATGCCATACTTCCTGAGTTTTCCAGTCTCTACCAATTCTAGTTCCACGAACCACTGCTATGACTTAGTTTAGGGGCCTTCATAGTTTTGGTGACTTCCCTTTGCACATTCACACCCATTGTCAACACCCCTATTAATGTATGGGTACCTGAAAAGAGACATGATCCACCCCAGTGGAGAAGAATAATCACTCTGATGTATAATACTCCACCTGTTAGCACAAAGTAAGGATGTAAATATCTAGGCTTATGCTGAGCTTGTAGTCAACCACAAGCCTTGAGTTTACCTATGTTCCCATCCCTGAAAGCATCTTCCAACATAGGTTCAATTATTTTGTATCTAAGTACAGAATTTTATATTTACTCCTATATTGATTAGTTTTCTTTATGGTCAATTATTCGTGCCTATTAAGGTGTTTTTGTATATCAACTGTGTTCTTTTTCAAATGTCTTATCCTTTCTAATGTCATGTTTTCTATATAGTCACTAAATATAAGACCATGCCAAAAAAATAATAAAAAGCGAATCGTCCTCTATCTCTGTCTGTAACATGAATTTTGTGAGGTGCTGGAAGACAGCATTAATGTTTGCTGTATTTATATACATACTTTGTGATGCTTTGCTTCTGGAAAGGAAAAATCTATTCAGCATACCCTGTAGCAGTAGAAATTCAACTTTTATCTGACTGGTAAGCAGGTATTAGGTTTGAAAAATCCCAGTTATCATTAATAGAATGTAAATTTCAGCTAGAGAGAAATCTTGACTCTTTTTGTTCAAGGTTGTATTCAGCCTGTTGTTCACTGGTATGCTCAGAATAGTACCTGACACCTTAAAGTCAAGATAATACCTATTTTGAGGGTTATTAAAAAACTTGAATGAAATCATATGTGAAAACACTCAAGGAATCACAGTCTTAAAAGAATCAGATCTTGTTTATTGCCCCTTGTATTTTGCTCTGAACTTTCAAGTTGCCCTTTTACTGACTCAACTTCCTCTGAGGTCCTGACACCTCAGTTACTAATTCTACAAACACTCTTTTCTCTTCAGTCATTATTTCAAGAAACTTAAACCATGTCATGGGAACCTTTTTTTTTTAAGAAACTTTATATTTTACTTGGCAAAAGGAAAGGAACTAAAACTTGAGGAACATTTTGGCTCATGCTAAGAAAGTGAATTCTAACACAGTTGTTCAAGAAGAAAAATAATCTTTCTTCCCAAATAAGTTTCTGACCCCTGCAAGAATGCAACCACAACGTAAGACCATGGTACAGAGAAGTGAAGTACCAAATGGTGGATATGGGATACGTTTAAGTATATTCTCTAATCATTAAATTAAAAGGAACATTGCTTTTTATTTTGACTCATGTTTTTTTTTTTTTTTTTTTTTGGTAGAGACAGAGTCTCACTTTATGGCCCTCCGTAGAGTGCCGTGGCCTCACACAGCTCACAGCAACCTCCAACTCCTGGGCTTAAGTGATTCTCCTGCCTCAGCCTCCCGAGTAGCTGGGACTACAGGCACCCGCCACAACGCCCAGCTATTTTTTGGTTGCAGTTTGGCCGGGGCCGGGTTTGAACCCGCCACCCTCGGCATATGGGGCCGGCGCCTTACCAACTGAGCCACAGGCGCCGCCCTATTTTGACTCATGTTTTAACTACCAAATTTATATTGGCAAAGTTGTATTGCAGGGTTGGCTCAAACTAAATTAGGAATTGTTATAATAATTTTCTCATATGGTTCCTGTATTGAAATTACAGGTCATGCATTCACAGCACCAAAAATCACTGTTTTCCACATAAACAGGTTGACAATTTTATTATACATTCTTTCAAGATCTTCTGCCACTAAAATACTAATCTCTCACTGGTGGTGTGCTTCCCCCAGAATTCTCTACCAAAAATAAAAGCCTCAAATAAAAAATGCTATCAATGAGTTTCACTGTTAGTTTTTCATCCTGACATCCATATTTATTTCTAATTAACTGCATGAGAGCAATCCAGAATTTTATAATTCCAAATGTTGCCCATCCAGGTGATATTTTCATAACTATATGAGAATAAAAAGATTCCATAGCTTTTAATTTCTTGCACATAAACCTTCATTATAATTTCTTCTCAGGAAATTGTTGGAATTTGCTCAACACTAAAAAGAATTAATTGCCGAATGTATTAAGGCAATTAAACAAATCATTGCATCATATGAATAGCAATGAGTACAGTTTCGGGGTAACATAGAAAATAAAGTCAAAGGAAGAGCAGGAAAGGAGGAAGCTAATAAGGGTAGATATTCAGTTACCGTGTGTTATAAGTTAGTGGCCACTGTACATATGGCCATTAACTAGGAAAAGGAAAAACTATCTTACCTCACTGTAGTTAAATAATTCATAAATAATGATGCAGTACAGTGTTTGAAATTCATGTGTACCTGATTCCAAAACACATCTAAATTTCTTACAGTTATACAATATTTGTCTTAAATTTTAGCTTGATATGAACACTACAGAAGTGGATTTGCAAAGTCATACTATAGAGAGGGTTTTCTTTTATCATTAACTCTATGGTAAAATAATTAGGCACAAACATTCTTCCATCTTCTTTATTAAAAAAATTAGTTTAAGAGATTTTTAAAAATTGGCTTAAAGCAAACAAGACAGTCCCTATGTCTAAGATAAAAGACTGTCCACATACATGTTTGAGCCATCTTGATATAGTAAAAGACTGAAATGGGCAGAATGCTTTAACACAATGAATAAAGAGGAAAAAAAGTTGGTTTATAGGCAACTGCATAAACACAATGTAGTGAGAACACTGGCCTAAAATGCAGGTCAGCGTCAGATCAATGGCATGCTTTACAACTGTTTCACAAGTAGAAGGAAACACACTTCCTCTGTCCTTTACATTCTACTTTTTGAAAATTGAAAGGTAATAATAATTACATTGAGTTGTGGTCAACTTTCAAGTTCAAATATTTGAAGATGTTTATGAAAACTAAGCATGTTATTATATTATCACTTAATTATCCAGTGTAATTATATATTACCAACTGCTCCTCAAGCTAAATGATAAATAGTGATAATCTAGTCCGGGTTTACCTATTCTCCATACATGTATTTGTTTAATCAATTGTTCTTTCATTTGAGAAATATTATGGAGGTAGTATCTTGATTACCGAATTGAGATAATGTAAGAAAAAACTACTCTAGGTTTTAACAAAGAATTTGGCTTGGATTATTAACTTTAAAGATACAACCAACTGCTGTTCTTATAGGATATTTTATTGCCTCTCTCTTGATACATCCTCCCTTTTAAAATATTTGCAAGCATTTCGTGCTATTTTATCCCACATTTTGACAGTCTGATATATACTTCTCTTTTTGAATAATATTGAGCATATTACAACAAGTGATTAAAAATCCTATAATGGTATGCAAAAGTAGCCATTAAGATTATTTATTAATTCAGGGACTATTTGCCAATCATTTATAATATGATATTGTGCATGCTAGGAGCTAGGAGGATTATAGAAAAGTGTAAGATGTACTTATGCCCTCATGGCATTAGGCCAGCAAGGAAACAAAAGCTATACATAAATAACTATAATTATAAATCAGGTCCTACTATCTTCTCTGAACTCCCACAGAATTGTGGCAACATACACAGCTTCCAAACAGAGATAATACTTGATCTAGACCTTGAAGGTAAAACATTATTTGGGAGTACAGAGATATGACCAGATATTCAAGATACACACACACAAAAGAAAAATTGTCATGAGCAAAGTTCCAGAGATAGAGCCCTGCACACCATGTCTGAGACAAAAGAAGAGCAACAATAATGTATTGATAAAATAATGGAGATACAAGATACTGATGTAGTTTGAGATGGGAAGAACATCACAGTATTTTATTCCAAAACATTTTCCTCAAGTTTTGGAATACATATCATTGATAATTAATATTTCTAACACATGGATAAGTATTTCAAAGAAATAATGTAAGAATTGTTTAAATTATTTTATTCATAAAGGAGGCTTTAGAGGATTTGTTCATATACACTATAAAAATGATATAAGACATTTCAAATTCAGATTTTATACAATAAAAATAGTTGGGATCTTTAAATTATGGTCAGGAAATAAGAACTATACTTTATTACTCAAATCCAGCTAGTGGAGCCAAACATCTACAATGTTAGAAATAGAGTTTGTAAGTTGCTTGCTTATTTGATTGGGGTAGAAAATGTAATAATGATAAATAATAATGAAAACAATAGCAGCTTTCCTGTTTTTGCTCATCTACCCAAAGTCACACTACATGATATTATACGCTACCTTCTACTCTCTATTTAGTTAGTTAGGGAAAATTAAATCAATATGACTATATTCAAGCAGGGAATGGTGGCTCATGCCTGTAATCCTAGCACTCTTGGAGGGCTGAGCTGGGTGGATTGTTTGAGCTCAGGAGTCTCACACCAGCCTGAGCAAGAGTGAGATCCTGTCTGTTCTAAAAATAGAAAACTGGCCAAGTGTTGTTGTGAGCTCCTATAGCCCCAACTACTTGGGAGGCTGAGGCAGAGGATCATTTAAACCCAGGAGTCTGAGTTTACTATGAGCTATGATGGCCATGGCACTCTACTCAGGGCAAGAAAATGAGATTCTGTCTCAAAAAAAAAAAAAATATATACACACACTCATATGACTGTATTCAAGATGAAGAAACTAGATATACTACCTGCAAGTAGTAAATTGAAATTTAGGACTTCCAACATTTCTGGATCTCAATGGAAGATGTCAAACTTAGTTTTGTCAAAATATGAAATCCCTCCTCTTTCCTAAGATCTTTAGGTTCTTAAATGTAGAATCATTTATAATTTATTTCACATCTCACACAAAACTTGGTCCTTTGTTCTGTTTATATTAGTTAGTCAATAAATGCTTATTAAATCAACTAGATGAATAAAATGTAATTAATAATGGATCAATGGTTGGAAGGATAAAATGGGTGGATGGATGGGCTGATGAGTCAAAGAATATTAACAGAAGCAGAATATTTTGTTTAATTTAAAATATAATAATTCAGAAGCTCAACTCAAAGTAAGATATAAGGCAAAGAACAAGTCTCCTCAGAAGAAAAGTTTAATGGTAGATTCAGGTTGAGGATATGGGTCCCCAGATAAATTCAGTCCCGGTAAAGAATACTGGGTGAAACTGTATGTCAGTGGTTCAATATTAATATTAAGAAACACAAAAACAATTAAAAACATAAAAATTAAAGAAAATAATCATTACCATGAGAAATGAAAATTAACACATTTGAGATAATCAGAAAATTAATTGAACTGTGTGACTCCAAATAATAATATTTTGCGTATATGTATGTTATATAAATATGATGTAGATGTATGACATAATGCCATACACTCTACCCCTACTCATATCTTTATGTATTTACTATCTATTTATAGATAGCTTTACATATATGTTTGTATATGTTTTATGATAGGAACATTAATTTATAATGTTTGTTACAGGTAAATATCTCAAAATAGCAGACATGAATTAAGTTAAATAATTCAGATTCTGATATTAAAGAAAATTTTGCACAAATTATAATCTTGCTATATAGTAAAATATGGTGTTATCAGAAATATGATGCATATAAAATTTTTATGGCATAATGGTGGTAAAATACATTGAATTGCATACAGAATAAGTTATAATTATAGAAAAAATATTGCAAAGTACTATATTAAATAGTAGCAGTGGTTGTCTCCAAGTTGTAAGGTTACAGACAATTTTGCTTTTTAATTATTTTCACTCCCATTTTGTTTATATTATCTGTATTATTCATGGATCATATTTTTTTTTTTTGGGCCGGGGCTGGGTTTGAACCCACCACCTCCGGCATATGGGACCGGCGCCCTACCCGCTGAGCCACAGGTGCCGCCCATGGATCATATTTTAATCAAGAAAAAGTAACTGAATTTTATTTTATTTTTATCAATAAAGTTTTTTAATTCAAGTTGTTATTTCCAGTCTCTCAAAACACTGATATTTTATACATTTGGCATCTATAAAATATATAATACAAGCAAGATTTTCTTCTCACAGTTGCCTCTTTTCTGCTTTTCCAATAATCAGGAAGATTTTTGTATTGCCAAATGTTTGAGGTAAATCTGAATTCATCTGTCATTCTCTCTACCTACAAACTTACTTTACAAAACCATTGAAAACCATTTCAAGAAATCGCCCCAGGTAAAAAGATTTTGTAGAAAATTACTTGATGGTGGGTGTGTGGTGGCTCACACCCTAGCACTCTGGGAGGCTGAGGAGGGAAGATTGCTTGACCTCAAGAGTTCCACACTAGCATGTGCAAGGGGGAGACCCTGTCTCTACTAAAAATAGAAAATCAGCCGGCCTTGTGGTAGGCATCTATAGTCCCAGCTACTCGGAGGCTGAGGGAGGAGTTTGAGGCTGCCGTGAGCTAGGCTGCCACCATGGTACTCTAGCCTGGGTGACAGAGTGAGAACTTGTCTCAAAAAAAAGAAAATATATTTGAAAAATAAGAGAAATTTCATAGTATCAATAAAGAGGGACATATCCCTTTTAGACATTAGGAAGCAACAGAAACACACACATATACACACAAGCACACATAATTATAATCTATAATGATTCAATGCTGAATCATTGAAATGTTTATTATATAGTGCCAAAATCAAAAGTCTCATCTAAAGATAACCATTTTGTGATAGTATCATATTTAATATAATGTGCTATAGCAGCTAATTAAATGAAGAATACACTTTGTCTGAATCTCTACATGGTCTTCATTCTTTTCCCTCCATGGTGCTTCTCAAAGCACATTCCACTACTCATTCATATTGAAATTATCTGCAAGGTCTGCAAAAGGTGTTTATTACTAAACCTGACATATGTTTCAGTGGATAAGAATCTCTGAGCATTGGAAATGGGATCCTTGGTCTCCCAGAAGTTTGGCAAACATAGATCCAGTTTCCTATCTGAACATATTCACATCTTTTTGTTTTTTCCCTTTCTTTTTATTTTTTATTGTTTGGGATTCATTGAGGGTACGAAGAATTAGGTCACACTAATTACATTTGTTAGGTATAGTCCCTCTTATAATTGCATATTCACATCTTGAATAAATCTTCACCCAACCAAATTTCTGATATGTTGGCTCCTGTAGAACCCAGCAGTTTACTATCTTAACCTCTCTTTTTAGATCCCCAGAGTTCCTGATTTAAAAGCCTTTGGACTAGGGAAATATAGATAGTGCATTCATGTCTGCATTCTATTTTTTTCATTTTCAATACGTTGCCTTTAATAACCATTACTAATTCCCTCTGCATTAAGTAGGTGACAAATTATTAATATTCTTAATTTACAGATTAAAAACAGAGGTTTGGTAGATGTAGAAAACATTCCTAGGTCACAAAACTGAACAGACTGCAAAGACAAGCCTTAAAACAAAGACTGATTTTTTTCCACAGACAGGGGACCAAGAAAACATCTAAAGGATTTTAAGAAGAAATAGACAAAGTACATAAATATTCTCCACTTTTAGAATGTTCTAAAATTTTAGGACTCGCAACTATAAATCTCTGCATATTTATGATTTATTTTGTATCTAATCTATTAATGCTTATTAATAAATAAGATTCAAATATACTATTTAATATTTTAAAGTACTTTGAGAGTACCAACTGTCTTTTGTAAACTTAATGTTTTTATATGACTCAAAAATCACACAATTTTAAAACATTGAACATTTTGATTTTTGAGAAGTAAATTGTTTTACCAAGCACATACTACAGTAATAAAGTAGAATGGATTTGGAAATGCTTTTATGTGTGAACTTGATGTATTTTAATAAAAGGAAATTGTTTTTTTTTAAAAAAAAAATAAAAACATTGACACCATATGTTTTAACATAGACACCAAATTCTACGAAATGTTTCTCAATGAAGGGGGCTAGTGGTGAAAGTTCCCTTCCCTTAAATGTGGACTTTGGGACAAAACTAGCACTGTGCTAATTTCTAAGCTCAAGTTTTAAGAGACTAGCAGCTTTCACTTCCTAGATCCCTTAGGATACTTTTTCTTAGAACCCAAACACTTGGCAATGAAGGAGTTCAAACTTTTTCTTGCAAAAGCAGCTGAAAGTGAGCACCATTTTGCCAGCCATCTTGAAACTGGGTAGTCAGCCCTTTCAAGCTACCATATTCTGCAGAGACAAACTGACCCTGAGAATCTCTTTCCAAATTTCAGATTTTGTGAGCAAAAAAAAAGAATGGCAATGTTGTTTTCTGCGACTATGTTCTGGGGTTGTTTGTTGTGCAACACTAGATAATCCAAATAGATTTTAATGCCTGGAAGAAAGGTGCTGCTATAGGGAAATATATAAAACATGTGGTCCTGGTTTGGGGAAGAAATGGCAGGTGTGAGACAGAAGAAAGAGAAGACTATTAGTAAAAGCCCAAAAGTCCTGAAAGACGTTGTAAGAGAATGGTTGTGAGAAAGCTGTCAGTGATGTCTTAAAGTAACCAAAACAATGGAAGTATTATTGAAAGTTAGGGGAAAAGAGACTTTTGTTATATAGTTCTGAGAATTTTGATGGTGACACCAGTGGGTCATGTAGAAAAAAAAAATGGATCTCATGAATTTGATGACTTAATTAAAGAGATTCAAAGCAGAGGCAGAATATTAGAAGAGCCACATGGCTTCTTTATATTGCCTAAATAAAACATGAATGTAGATAAATTAGTAATAGAGGAATTTTTACTGGAACTGAGACTGTTATGAAATTAATAGTCTCAGTTCACAAATCCAACATAGAATGGGACAATACAATCTTTTGTTGTTAATAGCTCAGAAAGAACTGAGATGTGTTAGTGTACCTTTCAAAGAGATAAAAGGTTTTCTGAGGATCTTGAAAGATGGAGTATGTCTCAAGAGATTAAAGAAGTAAGAAATGTTGCATCAGCATCAGAGTTGCCTGGATCACAAGAAACTGATAGGTTTCATTCTCTACTGCTCTTGGGAAGGTTTCTTTTAGAACACTCACCCCATGGAACATAGATACCAAGCCACCTCCTTAAGAAGTCCTTGTAAAGGTGACCCAGAGCAACACCAGCTATTTGCATGAGCCATGTGGATCTTCCTGCCAGAGTTAAGCCACCACAACTGACATTGCGTAGATTAGAAATGAGGTGCTCCTGTTTTGCTTTGCCAAAATTATATAGTTTTGAGCAAATTAACTTACTGCTACTTAAACCACTAAAGTTTGGTGTTAATATGCAGTAACAGATATGGGGAAGAGAATGTTAACATAATCTCTTCTGAATTTAAATCTTTTAAAAATATTTACTGAGGATCTCTTAATTTAGTTTTAGTAGATAATGCTATTTACGATATTAATCATGGGTTGAGTAAACATAGTAACATGAATCAGTATAAGAAAATCTAGCAAATCGCCTTCTATATTAATATTAAACAAATATCATTCAAAATGTAGATTAATTTTATGAATATGAAAAAAGGAACTTTATTTATAAGATTTGTCTTCAAGAAAATGGTGAAAAAATGAGAAGATACAAAAAATTTAAAATTTGAGGTACTCATGAAATGGCATCAATTTGAAATCTATGATATCCCCACAATTCCTATCCTCAGTGCTATGTAAACATGCAAATACCTTCATATGATATTGATTTTCATATAACATGTAATATAGATATACGTGTATAAAAGTTAAAATTAATTATGATATTTTTAAAAGAAAGAAGAATAGCAGTCTCTCTAATCTTGCTTAGATAATATTTAATCAGAGAAAGGAAAATACAAGTGTCCAAGGCAGAAATAATTGCCAAATTCAATGATCTAAACACTAATAGGAATTATAAAATAACTTTTTTTTCAAATTGTAATATAAGTAGAGCCAATTATTACAATATGCACAATTCTACTATGTGATTTAGAAGTGTATTGAAGATTTATGGGCATATTCAAAAAGTATTTTGAAAATTTCTGATTTTAAAAGCCTTGATGATAAAACCTAATTCTGGCAAATGTGAATTGGTGTGCCTTTGGCCACTGAAAAGGTAAATTCATTCATAAAATCCAAACAATTGTAAACAATCCCTGAAGCTAAGGACCTTATTTACTGATAGACAAAGAGTATAAATCCTGTCTGATAATTAGATTCTTTCTAAAACTAGAAATGCTTGGTTTCCACACTGTAAATAAGAGTACAGTGGTGAGACTCAGGCACTAGCAAACTTAAAAATATTTCCCTTGGATATACATTGTATGATTCTGTTTGTATGAAATTCTTAAAATGACAAAATATGTAAATTGAGAATTGTTTAGTGGTTACCAGGGTTTAGGGATGAGAAGTGAGAATTTAAAACAAGTTTCATGTGGAGCCATCCTTGTGGTCTCGAACTACTCAGGATCTTGCCCATGGTGGTACGTACACGTGTGATAGAACTAACCACAAAGACATGCATACCCAATGAATATACATGAACTCTGAGGATATGGAATTAATTAGGTAGACTGCATCAATGTGAATACATTATTCTCATATTGCACTATAGTTTTACAAGATCTTACTATTGGGAAAGAGTGGAGCAAGATGGTGGGCTAGAGACAAACTCCTTTGCAGACACCTGTGGTAAGATTGGGGAGAATGGTCTCAATTCATCTCTGGCTGGAGACCCTGCCCAGAAACATCACTTTGGAGGCACAGGGAGGTGGCAAGAGACTCCAAAGGTCCAAGAGGAGTCAGAAGCAGTGAAGAACCAGCACTAAAGGCAAGTGCCTGAGTGCTGATAGAGGTGGGCCTGTTTGGCCTGACAGAGGTAGGCCTGTTTAGCTTTTTAGTGGCAGTTTTCAGAGAGAGAATGCCTGCCCTGTAGGGTTTGTTTGTTTGTCTGTCTAGTGAGTAATATTGAATAGCACCCAGAGCTCAAGACTAAGCCACCAGATGGAGCAGAACTTTCATCATTCTTCTGTTGGCCATGTATAGCCATTGTGGGAGAGCTGCCTGGAGGCACAGACTGCAGGGTCCTAGTGAGGGGCTGGTTCTGGTGCACCTGCTGTGCTGGGCAGCAATCTGTGGAAAGACTTGTGCAAACAAACACACTTTACAGAAAAAGTCACTTCATGGCCAAGGGACACTGTTTGGCAAGGTCAAGGTGTCTCTATTAAATAGGCTGACAAGAACATCAGGATCTCAACCATGAGGGGGATTGAGGGCAAAAAAAATGAAACTGGGTCTCCTTGGAAAGATAGTTGATATTTTTTTCTTTCTTTTTTTTTTTTTTCCAATTTTCCTCCTAGATTTTTTTTTTGTATTCATAATTTTTCATTGTTTCTTTCTTCAATAGTAAGTACTCCATTTTTACTATAGCTTCTCTACTCCTTTTATTCTATTATCTTACCAATTATTTCCTTTAAGGTTTTTTGTTTGTTTTGTTGTATTTTTATTTTTCCATTTTTACTTTCTTGAATATAGCTACATTTTGCTACAGTTTTTCTACCCCTTTTATTCTTTCTTTCCTTTCAATTTCTCTCTTTTTTTCTCTCATTTTGTAAAGATCTTTCTATTATCTTTCCCACATAAATTTCTCAAATAACAACTAATATATACCCCCCTTTTTACATCTTATATAATTTTATTTTCATTTTTTTATATACAATTATTATTATTTCTTTTTTATGATCTGTATTCCTTTACGGGCCACAGCCTTACTCTGAGGATTGGGTTGGGGTACCACAGCATTTGGATGGCTCAAGGCGACCTCGATCCCATGGTATAGGGGGTCCTTCTAGCTTTGGCCTTTGGAAGGATGCTATTGGTAGGTCTATTTTTGTTTTCTTTTTTCTTCTCTGTTTTGTGGATGTGGGGTCCTGTTTTTACTCAGATGTTGAACAGATTCTGACCTCAAGGGACCCAACCATCATAGCCCCATTGAGACTGGGAATTGTGGGTTTGAGTCAAAGCACACCCTGCTGAACACCACTATTACTCCTGTTTCTCTTTTTTTGTTCTTCTCTTCCTGTTTTTCTCTTCTTTTTGGCAGTTCTTCCTTTTACCCCCCATTTTCTTTTTCTTTTCTATTTTTTCATCTTTTCTCCCTTCTTGTTCTTCACTCCTCCTTTTGGTCATATACCAAAAGGGCACTTCAACACTTAAGCACATAGACAAGATAATCTCAAGAGAAAGAGTAACTGAAAGGAAAAAGTATATGAATGAAGCAGACAAATAGAAAACATTCATGAGAAGGAACCAATGTAAAAATCCTGGCAACAAGAAAAATCAGACAGAGGAACCACCTTGCGCACACACACACAAACAAGGGATCATGAGGTAGCCACCTCAGGGAATTCCACCCATAAAGACATGATAGAAATGACAGAAAAGGAATTTCAAATATAGTGAACAAAAACAATAAAGGAAATTGCTGAGAAAGTGGAAAATAACCAAAATGAAACTCCAAAACAAAACCAAATACGGGATAAAAGATATGAAGAATATAGAAAGACTATAGTGGAGCTTAAGCAATTGAAGGAGTTAATGAGGGAACTTAAAGATGCAGTAGATGGATAAAGGACTTAAATTTAAGGCATGAAACAATAAAAATCCTCCAAGAAAGCATAGGAAAAACACTGGAAGATATTGGCCTGGGGAAAGACTTCATGAAGAAGACTGCCATGGCAATTGCAACAACAACAAAAATAAACAAATGGGACTTCATTAAACTGAAAAGCTTCTGTACAGCTAAGGAGACAATAACCAAAGCAAAGAGATAACCTACACAATGGGAAAGGATATTTGCATATTTTCAATCAGACAAAAGCTTGATAACTAGGATCTATAGAGAACTCAAATTAATCCACATGAAAAAAAACAACAATCCCTTATATCAATGGGCAAGAGACATGAATAGAACTTTCTCTAAAGACGACAGATGAATGGCTAACAAACACATGAAAAAATGTTCATCATCTCTATATATTAGAGAAATGCAAATCAAAACAAGCCTGAGATATCATCTAACCCCAGTGAGAATGGCCCACATCACAAAATCTCAAAACTGCAGATGCTGGTGTGGATGTGGAGAGAAGGGAACACTTTTACACTGCTGGTGGGACTGCAAACTAGTACAACTTTTCTGGAAGGAAGTATGGAGACACCTCAAAGCACTCAAGCTAGACCTCCCATTTGATCCTGCAATCCCATTACTGGGCATCTACCCAGAAGGAAAGAAATCCTTTTATCATAAGGACACTTGTACTAGACTGTTGATTGCAGCTCAATTTACAATCGCCAAAATGTGGAAACAGCCTAAATGCCCACCAACCCAGGAATGGATTAACAAGCTGTGGTATATGTATACCATGGAATACTATTCAGCCATTAAAAACGATGGAGACTTTACATCCTTCTTATTAACCTGGATGGACGTGGAAGACATTATTCTTAGTAAAGCATCACAAGAATGGAGAAGCATGAATCCTATGTACTCAATTTTGATATGAGGACAATTAATGACAATTATGGTTATAGGGGGGGAAACAGAAAGAGGGAAAGAGGGAGGTGGGTGGGGCCTTGGTGTGTGTTATACTTTATGGGGGCAAGACATGATTGCAAGAGGGACTTTACCTAACAATTGCAAACAGTGTAGCCTGGCTTATTGTACCCTCAATGAATCCCCAACAATAAAAAAAAAAAAAAGATGCAGTAGAAACCATAAATAACAGATTAGACCCTGGAGAAAAAAGAATCTCAGAACTAAAATATAAAGTTATTGAGCTAATATAAAAAGGCAGAAAAGAAGGGAGAGAAAGCAGAACTCCCACACAGAAAATGATGTGACTTTATGAAGCATTCTAACATATGAATTATAGGTATCCCAGAAAGGGAGGAAGAACAACCCAGAGAAATGGAAGCCCTATTACAGGACATAATAAGTGAAAATTTTCCAATTTTCACCAAAGATTCCAACACATTCCTTTCAAAGGGATATTGAATCTCAGGTCATCTCAAGTCAAACAGAGCTTCTTCAAGACACATTGTCATGAACCTGTCCAAACTCAAAACAAAAGAGAAAATTCTGTTGGCAGCCAGGAGTGCCAATTGACCTCAACCAAAACTTTTCAAGCCAGAAGAGAATGGTCATCTAACTTTAACGTTCTTAAACAAAACAATTTTCAGCCAGAATTCTATATCTTGTTTAAGATAAGTTTTCCCATTGATGGAGAAATCAAATCTTTTACTTATATACAAACACTGAGGAAATTTGCCAACAATAAGACCAGCTCTATAGGAAATAACTTAGACCTATTCTGCACACTGACCATCACAATGGCCCACAGGCAAAGTAAACAACAAGAAATTAAGGACAAAAATCTATCTTCCACAATGACACAAAGGATAAAACTAAGCAATGGACTTTCACAAAATAAAATGAATAGAAGTCCACCACACTTATCAATAAATGTTAATGTCTTAAATTCCCCAATGAAAAGGCAGAGTCCTCATGAGTGGATAAAAAAATGCATAAGTCATCCTTATGTTGTCTCTAGGAAACAAAATTCCCTTCACAGTAGCTTCAAAAAACATGAAATACTTAGGAATATATCTAAAAAAATAGGTGAAGAATCTTTACAAAGAGAATTATGAAATCCTAAGAAAAGAAATAGCAAAGTACATCAATAATTGGAAGAAAACACTGTGCTCTTGACTGGAAAGAACTGACACTGATAATGCAATCTCCATTCAAATACCAACATCATATTCTGAAGAACTGGAAAAAATATAGTACTTCATTTTGTATAGAATCAGAAAAAAAACCTGTATAGCTAAGATTATTCTAACTAATAAAATGAAACTAGGGGCATCATTCTACCACACTTCAAGTTATATTACAAGTCCACAGTGATCAAAACTGCATGGTATTGGAACAAAAATAGAGACACAGACATATGGAACAGAATAGAAAACCAAGAGATGAAACCAGTCTCTAATTGCCATATGATTTTTGATAAACCAAGCAAAAACATACAGTGGGGAAAAAGAATTCCTGTTCAACAAATGATGCTAGAAGAAAAGGATAATCACATATAAAAGACTGAAATTGGACCCATTGATTCGAGATGGATAGAAGATTTAAATCTAAGATATGAAATGATAAAAATATTAGAAGAAAGTGTGTAAAAACTTTTGATGATGCTGGACTGGGGAAAGATTTTATGACAAAACCTTAATGGCTATTTCAACAACAAAAATATTAACAAATGGGTTAAGTTAATTAAGCTGAAAAGTTTCTTAATTAAGCTGAAAAACTTCTGCACAGCTAAGTACACAATGAGTAAAGCAAAAAGACAACCTTTGGAATAGGAAGAGATATTTGCATGGTATGAATCTGATAAAGTGTTGATAACTAGAATCTATAGAGACCTCCAAGTAATCAGCAGAGAAACAGGAAAAAAAAAAACAAAACAATTACATCTACCACTGGAAAGCTTTATGAACACAACCTTCTCTGAGGATGATAGATGAATGGATAACAAACATTTGAAAAAATTCTCTTCATCCCTTAATGCCAGAGAAATGCAAATCAAAACTACCCTGAGATATAACCTAACCCCAGGGAGAATAACCCACATCACAACATCTCAAAGCTGTAAATGCTGGAATGAAGTGAAGGAAACACTTTTACACTGCTTTTGGGACTGCAAACCAATACAACTTCTTGGGAGGGAAGTGTGGAGAATCTTCAAAGAACTCAAATTAGACCTCCCATTTGATCCTGAAATCCCATTACTAGACATCTACCCCAGAAGGACAAAAATCATTTTATAATAAGGGTATTTGCACTAGACTGTTTATTACAGCTTAATTTATAACTGCAAAAATGTGGAAACAAGGGCAGCGCCTGTGGCTCAAAGGAGTAGGGTGCTGACCCCATATGCCAGAGGTGGCGGGTTCAAACCCAGCCCCGGCCTAAAACTGCAAACAAACAAACAAAAAAAAACAATGTGGAAACAACCTAAATGCCTACCAACCCAGGAATAGGTTACCAAACTGTGGTGTATATATATATATATATACCAGGGAATGCTATTTAGTCATTAAAAGATGGAGACTTTACATCTTTTGTACTAACCTGAATGGAGTCAAAACACATTTTATTTAGTAAATTATCACAAGAATGAGAAGCAAGAATCCAATGTACTCAATACTAACATGAAGTCAGTGGATGATGTAATACAGGCCCACATAAGAGAAAAACTCAGATTAATTCAAGGTGGGGGGCCAGGGAACAAAAGAAGGGAAAGAAGGGAGAAGGGGAGGTGGGTGGGAACCTAAGTAACGCGCATAATGTTTAGGTGTATGGCACACCTCTTCGGGGTGGGACACAATTATAAGAGGACTCTAGCTAACAAATACATACATTGTAACCTAATTCTTTGTACCCTCAAATTAACCTGAAATGATAATAAAAATTAATTATTTTTAAAAAGATGTTACTATTGGAAGCAACTGTATAAAAGGTACACAGAATTTCTCTGTATTATTTCTTACAATTGCATGGAAATATATCTATTAATAAACTGGTGAGTCTAATTAAAAAACAAAATTCCAAGCTGATTATCACCTTCCTAAAATTGAAAAACTAAATATCATTTTTAGAACTATTAACATAACTTTTGAGATAGGGAAGAAACTGGCTTGGGTCAGTGTGTCACTATTTTTTTAGTTAAGGGACCAAATTCAGTGTAAGCAACCCTTAGGAATTTATTAAAAATGCAGATGGTCAGGCCAGAATCGAGACCAACTGACTCAGCATTTCTGAAGGTGGGGCCAAATAATCTGTGCTTTAATAATTCTCCCAGGTGAGTGAGATGCATACTGAACTTTGAGAAACACTAGGTTAGGCTTTTGGTTTGTAATAATTATTAAATATGTACAAGTAACATTAAATATGTATTAAATATGAATAGAGCCTCACTATTCAAAGTTAGTCGACTGACCAGCAGCTTCAGCATCACCTGAAATCTTATTAGAAATGCAGAATCTGCAACCCAGACTCAAGGAATCCAAATCTGTGTTTTAACAAGATCCCCAGGTAATTCGCAGCCACATTAAAGCTTGAGAAGCAGGGCCTTAGAGTATTTGCTGAACAACTATTATATGCATTCCGTCAAAATGAAGCTGAGCTCTAGTGAGAATCAGGGTGTTTGGGCACTGACTTCCAGCTGGGGCAGCGATGTTAAACAAGTTGCCCTCAATTACATGTCTCCCACGTAAACTCTGAGCCTGCATAGTACATTAAAACGACAGCAATAGGAAAGATCCTCCTGGTCTTGATCCCTCCAGAACAAGTGTTTACAGACACTGAAGCCAAACTGCCCAGTCTCTCTTCCTCTGTTCCACCAGTTCCTGGGGGCCAGGGCGGGTTCTCAGCCATTTATAACAGGGAAGGTCATGAACTGTAAACACAAATGTCAGGATCAGAATAGATGTCATTATTCGCTTAGACAGCTCTGACTGCATTACTATCTGAACAGTAAGCTCCTAACAGGAACTGCAAATCCACCACCCCAGGATTTCCTGGTTTTAGGACAGCAGAGTTTCTGGTTGTGGTTTTCCTCCTCCCCAAGGCCTCCCATTGATCCTTCCATGTGAATATCAGGGCCCAGCCTCTGAGTGTACAGAGGACGCATCAGGCATAAAATAATAGTGTTGGAAGCTGGAGTTGAAAGGGAGGCCTCTGATTGTCCCTGCCTGGATTTTCTACGTATTTATCTTCTAAACTTCAATTCTGTGGAAATGTGCAGGCAGAACCAAATGTTACCTGAATGCACTACTGACAGCATAAAAAATCATTTGCCATTTTTATATCTAGGGTTTAACTTGGAGAAAATAGCAAAATTCACATTGGGATTTTGGGAGTAGGAATGGTTGCTTTTAATTCCTTTGCTGAATAAGTAGGGAGGAAAGATTGGAAAATGCTTCAAAGCTGTTTGATGATAGATTAGGATTCTATGTATTTCATAGATCCTCAAGGTGAATTGATAAATAAATAAAGCTATTTCTGCAACTGCAAAACAAATGGCCAGTGGAGCACGGTTAGACCTTCATTAATAACAGTTAATAGCCACTAATGTTATTGATTAAGGGGATCGATGTTCTAGTTTTAAACATGTTCTAGTTTTTCTGAGGCCTTGGATATTCAAAGATGAATAATTTAGGATAAGCAATATAAGAAACAAGTCGATGAGTATGTCTACTATAATTAATTGACAATTGCAGAGTGCTGGGCATAGTGCTGGGTGCGAGGTATGGCTTCCCTACTCTGTGTCACGTGACTTTTTAGGATATTATCATTCACGTTTCACAAAGCAAGAGACTGACGTTCGGAAACATGAACTCATGTCATGAGTTTCCCAAATTCAGACAGTGTAGGGGTGAACCAATTAGAAATCCAGCAAAGGGCTAGCTCCCAAATCCCTGTTTTCTTAATGAAATATGGGAGTCAGGACAAACACCAGAGGAGTTAAGAGGAGTTAGCTGGAAACAGAATAGATTTTAGACCTAAGCCAAGAAATCCTTTCTACCTTCCAAACTTTTCCTTTCTCCCACAGATGGCTCCAAATGTTCTCAGTCTATCTTTGGAAAAAATAAGACTAATTACTGCCATCTATATGAATTGCTAACCATTCAAATCCAATTACTGATGCAGCATAATAGTCATTATATATGTCTACAAACATGTCAGATTAATATTACAGTACGTTTTGTTTTATCCCGATGTGAAATATACTAGGTATTCTCTAACATCTTAGTCTTATTGTATCATGAGTTATTGTGGGGAAAAGTACAGAAAAGGGATACATTTTGGATCCATATAAAGGGTGGTATAACGTAGTCAAAGAAGTGAACTTAAATTGGTTGTCAGTTCTCCAATATTTGTTTTAACATGTAGAAATAATATGTCCTCCTTCCCCTTAGAATGTAAGTATGGATATAAGTCTAGAGACAGATAGATGTACAAACATTCCCTCATGATAAAATTTTAAAATAGTTTCCATGTGATGGTTCAGAATTAATGATCTAATATTTGTAAAGTGTTGGAGGCAGCAGTGCAAGCACACACCTGGAGTTCTTTGGTCAAGCTTTCTTCTGCTGTCTTAGGGAAATGATTTTCTATCTCATTTTATCTTATTTTCTACACTTGAAAAATGGGTCTAATAATTCCTGCCCTTTACATACCTCAGAGAGATGCTGCAAGGATTAATGAAATATGTGTGAAGAGCTATGAACTGGATAAATTAAGATATTCTCACCATTATTCTACTGAATTCTTCAAATAAAATTTCCAGTAGAACAATGAACCTTCCAACCTTTGTGAATAAGGCAGACTAAATGAGAATTTATTCATAATATAATTTTAAAGAGGTATTTGTTGTTTAAATTAAGTGCATAAATCAAATGTAAATCTGATAGATGTGAGAAACTAAACATTTTTCCCCCAAAAAAACTAAAAGAATAAACACATCAGAGGAACAAGAAATCAAGAGAGATGATATTCAATTACTGTAGGCTGACATATCAGTTTGCTACCTAACCCCAAGATGAGATTATTGTCATTAGATCCATGATTTCAAAGATTAAATAAATGGACAATTAGAGTTTGTTTCTCCTGGAAATTCAGCAGAATTAGTGGAGATACTCATTCAGCCTATACCCACATCTGCTGCTTGGCTGTGTCTGGGTAAAATGCCAGTTGATTTAATTTTTCATTTTTCCTTCCAGATATTTTGGCATCACACAGTTATAGATGTGTGATTGTATCTAAAAATTCTCTCATATTAGTCCGAGAGAGTTTCAGTGTTCTTTTTTTCCTTCTAGGATTTAACTCCATTAAGAAAAGAAGTAATTGGGTGGTGCCTGTGGCTCAGTGAGTAGGGTTTGAACAGGTGATGAGTTTGAACCCAGCCCCTGCCAAACTGCAACAAAAAAATAGCTGGGGGGCGGTGTCTGTGGCTCAAAGGCGTAGGGTGCTGGCCCCATATGCCAGAGGTGGTGGGTTCAAACCCAGCCCCGGCCAAAAACTGTAAGAAAAAAAAAAAATGCTGTGTGCTGTGGCAGGCGCCTGTAGTCCCAACTACTCAGGAGGCTGAGGCAAGAGAATTGCCTAAGCCCAGGAGTTGGAGGTTGCTGTGAGCTGTGACACCACAGCACTCTACCAAGGTTGACAAAGTGAGACTCTGTTTCTAAAAAAGAAGAAAAAAAAAGAAAAGAAGTAATCGTATTGTTTCAAAATATGAAACAGTAAAAGAAAATTTCATCTGCCTTCACCCAGTACAACTACAGAAATTTTTTAAATTAATTACATTTGTTTGAGAAACCCAAGGCTGGTTCCATGGTGGGAGGTAAAGAGGTTAGAGAGATAAACAAAAGACAGAATATATCTAGATACCTGCCAGGAATGAATGTGATATAAAATTGAATTGAAGTCTATTGAGATAAATATACTGACTTGGTAGACAGTTTAATTTCTAACCTTGAGAAATCACTTAACCTCTGTACATCTCAATTTTATCAAATGGGGATAATGTAACCTATTTCAATATTTACTTATTTCAGTCTTATAGGTAAGGAAATTGTGCTAAAAACTAATAGTCACTTGTCTTGTAGCAAGTTACGAAGAGGTCCTTCAGGCCAAGCTTTTACCGGCATCTTTAAATACAGGACCAACCTTTGGGCTGCAAGCATCCTCCACTTCAGGGATGTATTTACGTGCTTTGAAGAAGAAAATAGAAAACGTGCAGCAAGAGGAGAAGATAGGCACTCCGCATGGAGCAAACCATCAGGCATCTTGCTCCCTTGAAGAGTGTGGAAACACGCACAGTCTAACTTCTACTTCTGCTATGCTGACACTTCCTAAGGTGTTTACCAAAATGACCTCTGCATGATCTGTGTGTGTGACACTACTCACATGGTTTCTAGGTAAAACAATCACACTAAGAAACTGATGGGGATTTGCAGTATGACCAACAAATGCTATTGCTATTATCCTTCTCACAGTTTGTATCACTAGAATTGATCTGATATAATTTGTTCTTGCAAAATCAGTATTAGTTAAGCACATTCTAATTATGAATTCATAACAAGCCTTGGGGTTGAAGAATGACTCTGCACTGTCTAGTCAAACGATCTTGAGGAAACAACTTAATCTATCTGACCTTTGGGTAAATCACCTAAAAGGCAAGACAATAGTACCAGCACTGGCCCATTGGATATATAGGTGGTCCCCAAGTTACAAACATCCAATCAATGCACAACTCACAATTACAAACTTAGGCTATTAAAGGTAATAGGTAAATGTACCTGTTCTTACTTACATACAAATTCAACTTAAGAACAAACCTCCCACTGAACCTATCTTGTTCATAACCTAAGGACTCCGGTAGTTGTTTTGAGTTGTCACCATAGTAAAGAATAAAAAAATCAATTTACAAAATATAATTGAAATGCAAGGAACTCTTCTTACTAGCAGAAAGTTTGGAGGCCAAAGTTATCCTCATCTGGAAAGGGCATTCATTTAGTTAGCAAATTTTTCAAAAGGTCTTTCACCTTGCTAGGTTTACTGAGATTTAGGGTTTTGTCCTCAATTTGGCAGAAACAGAAAGTTCAGTCTGTCAGCACATTCCTAAAGTAATGTTGCTTCATCACAGATGCACATTAGCCAAATTTTCAGAGGATAGTATTTAACAATAGAGCTAATTTGTTATTTTATGATGAAAAATAAAATGTCTGCCAAAAGCTCTATAGCGTGGCATGTTGGTAAGGCAGAGGGTCTGATGTCAAAGCTTGGCTCCATCAAGTATTTGTTGTAAAGTCTTTAGAGCTCGGGAACTTAACAATAGCTGCCTAATTTTCTCTTTTGAACAATGTTTATAATACTATTCCCCACAACATAGGGCAGTTTTTTAAAGTGCATATGCAATGCTCTTACAAATGCTTTGTGTGAAGCACTGGGAAAAGTTGGCTCAAGAAATGATGAAATGGTAGCTAGTGTCATTGTTGTTATTATTGTTGCTGTTTGAATCAGTATACTTTATTACAGCTATTTTTTAAATTGAATGGAATATCATCAAAAAGTAGTTTAGAAATCACTGAGTTGAAGTAATGGGAGGTTATGTGTACAATTTAAATCTTGGTGGCCTTACAGGCTGATAATCTTTCTGGCTCCAAGGCAAGGTTGGTTTCATGTTTAGACCAGAGCATCTCTCTCTGGTGTGCCTGGAAGGGTTTCCAGGTCTGTATGTGAGTGTCACCTTTAATTGTACTGAAAGAGTAATAAAAAGGTTTCCACAGTAGGCAAGTCTTGATCTGCCCTGAGAATTTTGTCTCTTGAGAAGGCAACCTTACTTGGCTACTCCCTTAGAAATTTAAATTATGATATCATCAATACATTGATGTTCTTAACATTTATCAACATTTACTGTATTCTTGCTATACTCTGTATACCAAGGATCCTACTAAAGACATTATATGCATTATAATTAGGTTTTTCAATATCCAGACTAAACTGTATAGGTGATTTTTTTTATCAATGTGATCCAAGACATAACAAAAATTTTTTATGTAACTATATCTCAAACTCCCTCAAACTAATGGAGAAAATAAATGACTTCCTAAGGCACCAGTTCTCCATTTGGTCTCAGTTCTTCTTTTCTTATTTAAAAACTTATTGAAGAAGCAAGAACAATCTGCTCATTAAAGGTTTTGTTAATGAGTTCTGCCTCTCAATATTTACCGTGTGAGGGTCATAACAAAAGTATTGAGATACACAAAAATTAAGAAATATAAAACCCATATGGATAGAAACAAATTAAAACCTTCTTGCAACACCAATAAACTGAGCAAGTTACACGTGAATCATAATGAACGCTGTCAACAAAACAGTCTGACTCAAAACTGTCTCAAAGCTTTCATAGTGACCCATGTGTTAGAAATTAAAACTTTTTTTCACACAATGCAAGAATATACAAGCACACATTCCATTAGCCATCGAGCAGTGATTTCACTATACACCATATAGCCACTAGAAAACTCTTCTTTCACTTGGGAGAGCATGAAAAAGAAAAGGAAAAACTGTATGTTCATATTATTATGAAAAATATTTTGACCTTGAAGAACTCTTAAAAGTATCTCAAAGACTCTGACCCTCTCTGGTCTGTGGGTTGAAGATTACTGTCTTAAAGAAGCAAAAGACTCCTCTTGCCCTAATGTGGCCCCAGGTTTCAATTATTCTACAGTTTTTAAAGACTAGTCACACTAGTAGATGCATCACACAAAAATATATAAATACATTATTATTTATACCTTAGAATATGATGAAATCCAGACTTAAAAAAGATGGGTATTCTGCTTAACATCCCACGACTTGCAAATATTGAACTGAGCTTTACAGTTACGTTTCTTTCTGTCTCTAAATCTCTGCTCTTCACCTTCATGCAATGTTGCAACTACTAAAATTTTCCCAAATAAAGATACAAGAAAACCTAGTAACTGTCGTATTTCACTCACATACTGAAGAGAATTGTGACATCAAGAGTTACAAAAAACTCAGGAATCGAACCTACATTTCCTAAATGGATCTATCGTACTCCTCCCTTGCCCTTTATAATTCCATTTTCCTATCACAGATAAAATAATTATGGTGTGTATACACAAAACAAAAGACCAAAATATTCATGGGAAGGCGATAAGGAACTAAATTTTATCATAAAACTACACTGGATAAAATAAACATGCCATCTTATACGACTAGTCTCCATTTTTTATGACTCCCATTTCAAGTAGACTGTAGGCAATGTGATTCCTGGATTTTTTTCCCCTATCTGTATAATATCTAACATAGAGCCTGGTAACTAATAGTGCATTTGAAAATTCGTACAAATACTAATAATTTTCAAGGGATGGTTGCTCACTTATCACATTTAATAGCATCAAGGAGTAAAACGAGTTTATGCTTTGACACCAAATCAAGTGCGTTCAAGCTCACTTTATTAGATCTGCAACCTTTCCCATGTTTCCTGACTTCCCTGAGGCTCACTTCACACATCTCTATAACAATGTTCAGTTTACATCCATCTCAACATTGTTATGAAGATGAAACAAGTAATATCTATAAACAATGACTGCCATCCTGCCTTAAGTAGCATCTCAAATGCTAGTTTACTTTCTGCCTTCTCTTATACACCCATATATGATCTTTTTTTCCAAATATAGACTTTGAGTCAATAGAGATTATGAGAATAAGTGAGAGTATTTACTGCTCTTTCTGCCTTCATGCTACTTAACCTAAATCATGATTCTTATGATGCCCGATGAAGAGTGAGTTTCTCTGGCCCTACTTGAACCAGAGGTAAGTCTTGGGTATCCCTGCTGATCCTTCCTTCTTAGTCTCCTATTCATTCCTAGAGCACACTCAAAAGGTCGGTGTGTTAATGAGATGTACATACAGTGGAGTCTGCCGTAAGGATGGCAGCATGAAATAGTTCAAGATCAACAAGTACTGCCTTTTCATCACAAAATTCTCAGAACCTCCTGGATGGCTTCAAGCCTCTAACATTCTCACTTTTATTCTTTGCTTGTCAAAAAGTAGCACTTATCTTGGCTGCAAGGGACACTGGGAAACACTTCATAAAGAATTCATTTCTTCTTTGTATACGTTGTTTGGATGCTTTCTGTTTCTTTCAATTAGACGAGTTAACTGTGGTCCAAAATTGTCTCCCCCACTACGGGAGCTCCACCTCCAAGCCAAGGAACAGGTCTTCAATAACCTTCGATAATGCCTAGAGTAGCTGGTCAAACTTGTGTCTGACTCACTCATGTATAGTATTCATTCTGCAATTATTCGAGGCACTTACTGACTGGTTTTTAGACAAAAGCAATCATTCAGAGAACAAAGCTCAAAGAATGATATCAACTTTAGCAATTCCTATTTTCATTAAGGTACCCTAAATTTATACAGTAGGGACAATTTGTAGAGCATATAATTGTCTTTTTAAATCTGCATCTAACAAATCACTTCTAATAGATACTTAGATACTATTAGACTTATTTTAGGTATCAGTTACCCTGAGAAGCCACCCGACTCATCAGTGTCTGTCTCAGCTGCTTTTTATATCTTTTCTTAAATAAGCAAATGTGGGTTTCTATGGTATTCTGTGGAGTTCAGCCTTTATTTCTTTGTAACTGCTACATAATTACATTGGAAATGTGAAAAACAGTTCAGCAGGAAATCAAATGCTGGCTCAGTATGAGTATTTTTATATCCAGAGATACTCAAATATGAACCAGCAAAGAGATTTGGGGACTGTGCCTCGCACACAATCTAATGACAAGCTGTATTTAAAAGCCAACTTAAAAAAAAAAAAACAAAACAGGAAAAGAGAACAATATTTCTAAACCATTTTTTCCTTTATAGTTCATTATAGTTGTTTATTTGTTTTGCTAAACAAAAGTAAATAAAAATCTGTGTCCCTTCAACATCAAGCTCAGAGTAGCCCACCTGAAAAAACAAAGTGATGAGAATTTGTCATTACCATGGTTAAAAGCACTGCCCGGAAATTAAAAACACCTTTATATCTCAACCAACATACATGTGTATGCACACAAACACACACACATATATTCTCTAATAATCAAGTGAGTTATAGTTCTATATTGAGTACTTTTTTAACTGTTAAAAATAAATAGTACAGGTCAAGGGAATTGTTTTTGCTTATGTCAGTAATGGTTGATGGAAACCAGATTGGAATTCATATTTCTTTGACTGCAATACCAAAGCTTTTCTTTGCCCATTTGTCATCCACAGTTTTATTCTACGTCCCCTGTCTCCATTGTTCAATGATGGCAAGGCGAACACGAGTGGACTACAGCATCATCCCTGGCTCATTTCAATGGAAAGAAAGAACATTCCAATTTCAATACTAGCTACTCATTTGGATTTTGATTTATTTTAAAGTTTAGGAATCAGAGATTCCTAAAAGTCCATATTCCTCTGGAACAGAGTTCACATATGCAAATGTTAAATTCATTACTCCCACCTGGAATGCCCCATCCTAAAAAATTTAGTTTCATCACTGAAGATAAACACTTACCAATAATATTCCATTGTGTTCAAAACTCCTTCATGAAGAGCTGGTTGTAAGAAGGCTGTGGACATTTATACTTTGGAAGTGCTGGGTCACCTTTTCTGTAATAGGACTTGTTAATGTACCTCATGGCATTCCTCAATAGCAACTGGGCTATCAGTAGGATAGGAGAGGTGCTAAACATTCTGAAACTGGTCTGAAGAGTTGGACACACTTGCTGTGAAACCCAGACTCAGCCATCTCAATCTGGGGCACTCAAACTGTACTGTCTTCACTTTATGAGATGAAAGAACTGATGGTGCTAACTCATGGAGTTGTTATGAGAATTAAAAGTGCTAAAGGGCATAGCAGGAGCCAGTACTGTCTAGCACACAGTAAGCAGCAATATTTTAATTATATATAATTATTTTTTCCTGGTTGCCAAGGTTTACAATCTCCATAAGAATTTGTTTCTCTTCTTTCCTCATTAGCTTTAGCCAGATGTCAATTTTGATCCATTCAAATTTCATCTCTAACATAGCTTTGGTTTTATTCTGAATTAAGACCATAGGGATAATAGTAATGGTTCTCAAGGTGTGGTCCCTGGCCCAGCCTCATATGGAAACATGTTAGAAATACAAATTCTTGGCCCAGCAATCTATGTTTTAATAAGCCCTCCAGGTGATTCTGATACCTCCTAACATCTAAGAAACATGGGATCATAGCCACAATTTTGCCTTCCCATTCTCTTTGTCTTGGTATCTCCCCTCCATCCATCTGCTCCCCAATTTAAATGCTGATGTTCTGAGCCCTAATTTTTTTTTATTTCAATGCATTTGATTGACCCCACTGACACACAGAATAAGAAAATTTCCTTGCTCTGACATCCACAGGCAACGTTTGCTTCATTCCACTCCCCAGGCCTCACTGAACTCTCCAGCCATGGCTACTTCACACTCCTGATTTACCTCCTCATCAGGAGACAATCAGGATCTTCTCTTTATCAAGACATTTCCTAATTTTGAAATACATCTCTGACAAAAGCTTACTGCTGCTTCATGGTCCTGATGAAAACATACCTTCCACAAAGAATCTTCCCAGAGAATGCTGTCTCTCCCCTCCAAAGGAGAAATCTCACTCTTCTCCAACTACATGCTTTCTTAGTAAATGATATGCTAGACTTACAACTGTATGCCTGGACTTTCTTTCCCCCTACTTTTAAGATATAAAGGGGAAGGGGTTATATCTTCCTGTTTTCCAAGTGTTCAACTCCTAACACTTATCCGGTATACATGGGAACACTTGCTAAAATGAGCTGGATCGTATCTGTTCTGGGCATTGGTTCTTTTGTTTATGAAACTTTATAGAGATAATACCAATGTGATAAAATGACACTTGCTCCCTGGATGTTGGGTCTCTGGCGTGTGGAGGTGGTTCCATGTCTCAGGCCATGCTTCTTCTCCCAGCAAAGGGTTTCCATGTAGCTGAACTAAATTAGGACTTGTGAAAGTATCAACCCAGTGCCTGCCCCAATGTTGCTGCTAAAATGATACTAGTTTCTTTTCTTCTTTTTCTTCTTCTTCTTCTTTTTTTTTTTTTCCCCCTAAGCTGAATTGAATTCCTGTGTGGATAGGATCAGCAGGTACAAAACAAAATACCCTGTGACAAGTGACATAACCTTTGACCTTGGCTGATATGTGAAGTGAGTCTTTGTCCTATAGTGGCTCCAGGGCCCAGGAAATATCAGGGCGTAGAGTGACTGATCCCCCACCACCTTCTATCAGATGGAAGCCCAATTATCAGTGTAATTGTTCAGCATTGGGGTAACTGACCCAGCACTGAAATGCCAGGACAGTGGGTATGGATAAAGATGGAATTGGTTCCTATACTTAGCCCTCATCTCTGAGCTTTGGATCAGGGATTCCTATAATCAGAAAACGTGCTGCATTTTCATTCTTTGGCTTTGCTGCTTTGTTACCTGCTTCCCCTTGTTCAATACAGATCAGATTAAATGATAAACGGTTTGTTGGGTAATGAAGTGTGGTCTGGCATTATTCAGGCCCTGCCTTGAGGCTCTCAGAAGGAAAGAAAAACCCGGGTTCCGAGATCAGAAGCCTGGCTCCTTGGGGACAGAGCCAGGGGACCTTGGGCTCCTTTCTGTCAACACCTTTCTCATGGTCTCTAACTCCCAGGACTGGTTATTATTCTGTGAGGATCCCTCCCTTTGAGCACAGTCAGTGCCCCACAATTTTCATACCAGGAGAGCATAGCTTTTCCTGCCCTTTATGTCTCGGCTTCAGTCGCTCAGGAAAATATAACTTTTAAAAATCCAGAAACCCATAATGCAGGTGTGTCTGCCTGCCAAAGATTTTTAATGAAGTGCTGAATGGGGTATATTAAAGCAAAAAACCTTTCCACCAATCAATTACTAGTATCTGTTTAGAGTCAGATTTCATCAGGGTACTCCTTGACGATGCTAACTCATTATTTCTTTTATTCATTCATTCATTTAAGAAATATTTATTGGGAGCTACAAGTATTTTGCTAGCCTGCCAGGTTATAACAACAATAAAATTGTTCATGAGAGTGGTCCTTAACTCTTTCTTCCCTTAGAAATCTATTTTCAAATCCTTAAGCAAACAAGTGTCTATTACAAGACTTGACAGGTCATTTGAGAGGAAAGAACATGTATATCAAAATGAGAACTTATAATAAAGGAAGCTGATCCATTCAGGAGATACAGAGAATAATAATAATAAAATAATAATGATGATTAGATTAACAGTTACATGGTAGAAGTTATTCTGAAAATTATAAATGCATCAATAGATTTAATTGCAGGTAAAATTTTTGTATTTTACAAAAATTTCAAATTATGCTGACATTTTAGAGAGTACATATTTAACCAGTTGATGGCTAATAGAAATATTATATTTAATCCTTTCTGCCAAATAAGTAAGGTGTTGAAAAAAATAATTCTGAATGTGCGTGTACTGTTCTTAGAAGAAGATTCTGGAAGGAAAGCAAGAAAGTTACCTACATGTAAGCTCTAGGTCAGGGTCCCTCATTGGTTCACAAGCTGAGATTCAGCATTCCAGTCTAAAGTAAATTATTTAAAACAGAAAAATGGCCATCTCACTTTCAACTCCTGTCATTAAAAGGTAACATTGCCCTACCCTTGAATCTACTCTAACAGTGTGGCTAATTTGGGCCAATGAAATATTAGCAAACTTGGTGAAAAAAAGGCTTCAGTAGTCTTGCTCACTATTTGCTACTTCTTATAACCTTGAGAAGGCCACTCAAAGAAGCTGAGCTAGCCTACGAGACGATGAGGGGTCATGTGGAACAGAGCTTCTGCTAAGTCTCCCTGGAATAACCAGGCTGCCATATATACATGTGAGGCTAAGATAGAACATTCAGCCCCAGATAAGCCATCAGGTGACCAGAAACAGTAGCAAAACCAGTTTGAACCAAAATAACTGCCCAGCTGTTCCACAGAACTAGGAGAAATACATGTTTATTATTTTAAGCAGCTAAATTTTGCCATAATAAATTATGCAGCAGAAGCAAACCAATAAATATCGGTACCCTTCTAACTATTTTGGTCCTCTTTCTTCCTAAACCCAAGTGTTTGAAGAAAAAAAAAAGGAAATGACAAATAGGATGTTCAGATATAGGACTGAGAAGACAGGGAATGTGAGAGGTGGCAGGTACAAGGTTTCATCTGGAAGAGGATGAAGAGGAGGAGAGAAGAAGATGAAAGGAAGAAGAAAAAGAATATTCTTGAGACTTTACTATATGCCAAGCTCTGATTTATGCACTGTATTATCTAATTTATCTCTCATAACAGACTTCAAATATATCTAAGGAATTTTTAAAAGATTACATAGCCTATTTGGATCACACACATAGCACGGAGGGGCTCAGTGTTTTGGCTGGGACAATTTGATTTCATAATTTATGTCCGTAACTAATCACCTCTACCTCTTACAGAGTAAGGGGTTATAACAGGACCCGTGAACTTGAGTTTGGGTGAGAAAGGAGCTATTAAAGTTGCCAAACCTAGCCAAGATACTGAGGACTGACAGTCAAGAAGACTCTTCTGCAGGACACAAATCACTGAGGGAAATTATACCCCTCAAATAATCTAAGAGTGATGCATCCTGATCAAACTCACAATCTAAGAGATCATCAGGAGAAAGAGGTTTTGCTTGATGACACTAATAATCACCTTTTGGCATGTCCTCTTTAATTATATAATAATGATCAATTAAATTTACATTATAGCTAATATTATAATAATTACTCTGTATTATGCAAGTTTATAGCACTTAAATTTATTTATTCTTCACACCTCTAAAGGTGTAGCAATATATTACCCATATTTATAGATGGGAAAACAAGGCCATGGAGAGACGTTAGGCAACTTATCAACAGAATGAGTGTAGATATTCCATCCCAGCAAATGGCTTATTATAGAAGCTATAGGTTTATTATAGAAGCCTCATCTCTTAACCCCTACCTTATCCTCTTTGACTTCTAGACTGATATCTACACTTTCTCCCACAGTCATTATGGTATCTCCATCCCTAAAAAGAAAACGAAGCCTGAAGGCAAATCAACCCAGCATCATCCTGTTTTTATAATCTGTCCATGTATCCTGGTTTTTTTTCTGCCTCCTTATATCTGGTGCCCCAAACCTGGAGATGACTATTTGCTACAAGTGGTCAGTTTGCAGCAACATGAACCTGAAAATCCGGCATGAGTATTTTCTGCTCACCTTCTGTCAATTCTTCACCTACTGTGTCTGCAGTAACAATCAGTGTCAAATCTTCGAAGATGGTGGTCTATAGAAACAGACCAGGGCAAGACACAAGGACAGGAATCTCCTACCCACTCTCCTATTTTAGGTTAGGACTAAAGGGCTATTAATCATGTCAGCACTTGGTTAAAATATGTTTCTGCATTCTGAATGTGTGTGCTCTTTCTAAGTAAATCTACTTAGAAGAAACAAAGAAGGAAAGATGAAAAAGATTAAGAGGGTGTGGGAGGAAGTTAATGGAACAATTGCAGAACAAGGGAAAAGGCTATGAGAAACCCTCAAATCAATATGCAAAGAACTGGAGGATCTCTATATGTCATATGACGTTGGCAGAGGTGGGAGGACATTCATTAGGATTAAAATAAAACTGATGTGGGCTATGCCCAGAATTACATTCATCTGGGACCTGTATCAGTTAGCTCCACAGACGTGGAACCGCACGACTCCTTTGCCACTCCTGCCCCTGAATTTCACTGCCCACTCTGGGTTCTTATTACCTGTTCCCCTCTGTGAGTGTTATCTAACTTGACAAAAGCTTCTCCTCATCTGCTTCCACTTCACCCTATGTAAGGAAATGCCATTAATCTTAATGAAGCTCTAATCCTGATTATGCCACAAGCAATTGAGAGACTTTGATATATTTTGAGTAAGATCTTGATTTAAAATTGGAAGTCTTTTGTTTAATCAGTCTGCCCAGGCAGGTGCCTGCTTCATTCTGAGGGCTATTTCTTACCCATCGGTCAACTCAACATGCCTCAATCAAGGGCAAGAGGGAGATCAATGCAAAAACTTACTGGCTATTCGATGCAGACACCTGACTGTATCTAGGCAGTAACACCATGTTGCGGTTACCAATTATTTTGTTCTGGGTAGAGGAAGGGGTAACAGATAATGTAAACTAAGTAAATAATTTTAAATTAAGCAATTATATGAAGCCCAGGGGAAAGGGCTGAATTAATGACAAGAACATATACAATGAATTCATCACATTCTAAAGGCCGTAGATGGATCCTGTGCTAAGAGGCATAGTATTATCACTTTTCATTCAATTCTCACTGCACCCAAGAGTTTAAAGAGCAATTGTTACTTCCATTTCTCAGATGTAGAAACTGAGAAGAAAAGAGGAGAAATAATGTACCCAAGGTTATATAGCCAAGGTGGGGCCAAGACTCCAACTCCATCCAGAACTTGAGATTTCTCTACACAATGAGCTGCCTATAAAGATATATAAATTTTTCTAAGTAGCCTGGGTTGGACAAGGCAATTATTCTGGCAACTGGGCCCCATGCCAGGAAGAAACATTGCTTAAGTGCTATAAAACTCGTGTTTTCCCTGGGAGATTTAACCATCATTAGCGAAAAGCTTCATTTGCAATACTGTGTGCAACCCACTGTAGTGGGCCAGAGCAATGCATTATCACTAACACAAAGAGATAATTTAATGGGCAATTATATGCTTCCTGCTCTGAAATTCTTTCAGGTAACCAATAGTAGTGTGTTCTCTGTGAATGCCGATTGCCTGCTCCCGGGTACAGAGCTGCAGAGAGTTTTGCCACTTCTCTTCCACTCCCTCAAGTTCTCTCTGAAGGTCACTTTTTGAAATCAGCATTCGGCGCCTCTAGATCTAAGTAAACCGAGTCTCACCTTGTTTCTCAATATCTTTATGTCTTTTGTGGCTGTGCTGATTGCTCCCGTGCTCCCATCTGACAAGCCCCAGCTCAAATCTTAGCTAGTGAAATGTCACATAATCAGTATAGGAAAACCAAAAAAGTAGTAACAACAATGACAAGAACCCACCTAACCTTTCTGCCTTTCTTTGCAGTACTGTCACATTGAAATGTACAATTTTAATTTTTAAGGTATGATGTTTTGGTGGAGGAGGGGCAGGGAGAAGTCATGAGAAATGGATTCCTGAATCCTTCCCCTGGGAGTCTGATTCAGTATTTATTAGATGAAACCTAGCACTATTGTCTGAGGGTTTGTTTTTAACAATGACCTAGGGCAGTGATTCTGATCAATGGTCTTCAATGAAAAGTCCCCTAAAATGTACTGTGTTATGTTCACTATGCTCTGTTCCTCAGTTTCCCAATCTATAAAAGGAAAATAGGAGTCCAGCTTGGAAAGTTCCAAAGTTCTGATTTGCCTGATAGGCAATATTCCCACTCTTGGTAATAAATGGTAGAATAAGAAGATGATCTAATGAGGCATATTGGTTCTTTCCTCCACCCCAGCTTTTCTGCTTTGCACAGAAAAATAGCTTTCTGTTGATTCAGGAAATGATGCAGCAGTGTCAGAAGCTCAAATTGAGTGGGGGTGGGGGGTGAAGGGGAAAAAGATCAAAGTGAAGCTTCTGTGGAAGGCACGTAAGAACATACATGCTACAGTTAAACCAGGGGCCAATTCTGCACCTCCGTCTTCAGTCTTCATCCCTTACTCCCTGTGAAACCTTGACAAGTGACTTGTCCTGTGCCTGAATTTCTAGTCTGAGAAACGCACAAAAAAATAGGATGTACTTTCAAAAAATGTTGTGAGAAGTGATGCATGTGGGGCTTACATAATACTTTTCCTGTGTTTATGTTAATTGGTCAGCTAGCTAAATGTACCTTAAATGTTTATGTCATGGTAAACCACAGCCACACACTATGGTTTCAGGGGATGAGGTTGCTGCTAGCAAGATACTTAGCAGAGATGCCTTATGGAAACCTGGTCTCTTGCTAGCACATGGCCATCAAGCTACCAGCTGAAGTGGTGAAATGTGCCCCTTGATCATGATGGCAGGAGGGATCTAGTGAAATGCTTGGGTAATAAACACAGTGAAGCCCTCATCACAGCTCCCTTCTCATTAACAGATAACAGATGGACTTCCCTAAAACCCACCTTTTAGCCCAATTTAATTTGTTTAAATCTTTCATCTGATGATTTGACATTCTAAGAATAATTTTACTTTGTTCTACCTGGAATAAATATTTCTTTCTTCTTATTAGAATCTTCCCTTATGGGGTGTTGTTATTCAGAATAGTTTTAAATATTCATCTTTGATATATATCAGAAATGTTCCTTTAATATTTTTCCCTAAGACATTGTTTGTGGCTTTGGAAGATAAACATTATGTGATGGTCTAAATAATCAAATCAAAACAAGTTTCTAAGTTCTTGTCACTCTAATTCCAATTATTCTTAATTTCTCTGTGATATTATTTCTACTTCCTTTTATGATTTAAACACAGATGGCGTAAAATTTACAATTTTCTGATTTATGCTCACCCCAGCTTTTATTTTGTAGCTAAAATATAAAGTGTTCTCTTGTATTCTTTCTTATTCTTGTTAGTTATAAAAAAGTTATATAAAAATTTGTTTAAATATCAGATTGGTAGCTAAATCTACAGTTAAACCTTTCTGAAGATGTTTAGCTTGAATTAAGTTTATTTCTTGGCCAAAATACAACTATGTAGTTTGTTTAGTTTTTAATCTCTGAGTAAAAGCAAAAGCAGAAACAAAAAACAGGTGAGACAACTCCTGCTGATTTGAACACAGTAATATATTTTGGAGTGTATATATATATATTTTCAACTCTGTGAGGTTTCCTGACAGTCTGTGACTCATCATACGGGCCTGGGTATACTGTACTCATTCACTGTGTGAAGCCAACTAAAAATGTAAATCTCGGATATAGTTGAATCATTTCTCTGAAAACAATAAGAAAATTTTATGTGGTGGACTTTTGATTTTTTTTATAATTCAGTTAATTGTATTAATAATAATATGACTATAAATAACTAGCTATGTTACTGATTCACATAAAAGCTTGATTTTGTTTATATTTATTTATTTATTATTATTATTTTTTTTTTTTGGCAGTTTTTGGCCAGGGCTGGGTTTGAACCCGCTACCTTCAGCATATGGGGCCAGTGCCCTACTCGTTTGAGCAGCAGGCACCGCCCTGTCTATATTTATTTTTAAATACTTTTAAATATAATCATATGCTCCTTGAAGGAGGGTTATAGTGACATTTTTTTCACACGACTAGCATGGAACTGCTTGAATTCACAACTCCCAACATCTTTATCTTTTTTTTTTTTTTTTGCAATTTTTGGCCGGGGCTGGGTTTGAACCCACCACCTCCAGATTATGGGCCCGGCACCCTATTGTTGAGCTGTAGGCTCCACCCCACATCTTTATCTCTTGAGTTTTTCTGTATGGCTATCTCAGTAGATTCCAATTAGCTTTTTTTTTTTTTTTTTTTTTCTGAGACAGAGTCTCATTCTGTCCCCCAGGGTACAGTGCCCTGGCATCATCACAGCTCACAGCAAACTCATACTCCAGAGCTCATCCGATGATTCTCTTGCCTCAGTCTCCTGAATAGCTGGGACTACAGGCACCCACCACAACACCTGGCTAGTTTTTTTTCTATTTAATAGAGAAGGAGTTTCACTCTTTTTTTTTTTTTTTTTTTTGTAGAGACAGAGTCGCACTGTACCGCCCTCGGGTAGAGTGCCGTGGCGTCACACGGCTCACAGCAACCTCTAACTCTTGGGCTTACGCGATTCTCCTGCCTCAGCCTCCCTCCGGAGCAGCTGGGACTACAGGCGCCCGCCACAATGCCCAGCTATTTTTTTGTTGCAGTTTGGCCGGGGCTGGGTTTGAACCCGCCACCCTCGGCATATGGGGCTGGCGCCCTACTCACTGAGCCACAGGCACTGCCCCAGGGGGGTTTCACTCTTGCTCAGGCTGGTCTGGAACTCCTGAACTCCATCAATCCAGAGCCACTTCAGCCCCCCAGAGAGCTGGGGTTTCAGTTGTGAGCCACTGGGCAGGCCCCAATTAACCTTTTCATAGACAATTGTTTCCCAGAGCCACTGGAAGGGAGCCTTGAAGAACAGCAGTGTTTTTGCCTGTTTTGCTCCCTACCATACCCCCAGTCACTAGATAAGTACTTGATGAATAGTAAAGACTGACTGTATAATTATTGAACAAATGGGCAAACAAATGTCTTCCCTGTCTGGGTTTTGTCATCCTTGTCATTCTAGAGTTAAAAGCTTATTGCCTTGGAGTATTTGCTTTTGTTATCTGTCTTTCTTACTTGTCTGGGGTTCCTTACAAATGAAGCTTTTGTTACTAAATTGTCCTGAAATATTTCTTAAACATCTACTCCGTATATTAATTTCTTTTTGCTCCTTAGAATCTAAGGATTGGTTATAATGGAGGCAACTTTGATGAGTATTTATTTAAGGAAAGGAATTCATGTCATAGAAAAATAAAGTAACATGGATTCAAAGTATATCACAACTAGGCTGTATTCAATACATGAGAAAATTATTTTAAAAGTAATTACTGCCTGCATATGTTAAAGAAAACTGTCGTTCTTTTGAGCTTTTTATAAAGCCTCAAACCAATCTAAATAAAGGTAGTTTTCTTTTTCTTTTTTTTCTTCAGAGGTTTACAGTGATAATGAGGCTTCAATTGGTAAATTATAAAAATATTACATCTATCCTCTTTGAAATAGGGTTAACACTGCTAATAAACCAAAACCACCAAATGGTATGATTTGCTTGCTTTTCTCCCTTTAATGTGTCAAAGAGAAATTACTGTCAAAGTAACACACTTGGGAAGAAAATACTTCTCTTAGATTAGGAAAAACACCAAAGTTTCTAAGCTTCATCTTTGTACAGAAAACAAGAGCTTGGCAGGATTGAAACTACCCATCAACTTGACTGCATGTTCTCTGCCTGCACTCAAGGTTGCTATAAGAAACAGACATTTTTCAGCCTTGAATCTTCACTTTTTCACACAAATGTTCTTTTTATTAGGCTCCATAGAGGACATTTTCCTCACACCTCAGAACAAGGAAAAATTGTGCCCCTCCTGAATGCCTGAATTACTCTTCTTCATACAAACAAATTAGTCCTTTTCACAAAGATATTTTCCCTGTTTTTATGTTTGCTGCCAGAGAGAACGAAGTAAATTTTCAGGCATATATCCTGTAATTATCCATATTCCTGTATATGGTATATAAGCCCATGAATCTTTCTTAATGCTGATATTTATTTCCTTATTCAGTTTCGTTTCACTCCAACTCTCCGAGAATTTACTGTCTCCCTTGAATTTTTGTACAACTTTGAAGACCTCATCAGGTCTTTTATAAATAGAAGATATTCAGATAAAATTGAAAAGTGTATTTTTCTTGGAAATAAAAAGAACACCATTTCCCCTTTGCATGTTTTTATGACAATTGGTGACATAGAGTGGCAAGCTCTCAAGGATAACACAGAATCATCTATAGCTAGACACATTCTTTAGAGTAGCTTCATTAAAGCACAGAGAAGCTGTGTTCATCAAAAATTAATAGGAAAACTAATATGTTATTTTTTATATTCTAAATTCAGTTTATCAAGGTGGAGATAGTATTTATTCAGTAAGTTTTATTTACATAGTATAATATATTTTGATGATATATTAACAGAGTATTTGTAGATGTTAGATGAATATAAGGGTCATTTTTCCCTTACCATTTTATATTACCATTTTAAAGTAGTCACTTTTGGATTTTTTTTTTAATCTGGTCCACATTGAAGTGACATTAAAATGATCAGGTAACCTTAATGACTAACCTTAAGTGAAGTAAATGAATTAGCACTGAAAACTGAACAATCTTCAAGAACGGAATTTAATTTGAGGAATAAAGATTATAAACAATTGTAACCTTAAAAAATGATTTTTTTAAGGATTGATATAAGTGTAAATACAATTAGGGTACATTGTGTTTGCTTTTAAAGAAAACTTTGAGTTATTTTTGGAGTCCTTCACCCAGGAGGTGAGCCATATACCCCTATGTTGTACCATTAGGTGGGAGCTCACTGAGCCTCTTCCATCCTTCATCTCTCCTCTCTTCTTAAATTTAATTGTGTTTTTCCTCTCCTGTGGGCCTACAGTTTTTCATGCACTAGTGTCAATTTAGTATCAAGTATATGGGATGCTTGTCATCCATTCTTGAGATACTTTACTAAGGACAATGTTCTTCAACTGCATACAAGAAAATAAGAAGATGTAAAGTTTCCATCTTTTTATGGCTGAATAGTACTCCATGGTATACACATACCACAGTTTATTAATCTGTTTGTGGGTTGATGGGCACTTGGGTTGTTTTCACATCTTTGCCATTATGAACTGAGCTGCTATAAATGTTTGAGTGCAAATGTTCTTATGGTAAAATGATTTTTTTTTTCTTCTAGGTAGATACCTAGTATTGGGAATACAGGAACAAATGGAAGGTCTACTTTTAGCTCTTTGAGGATTCTTCATACTTTAACAACCCCGGACTCTCCTCTCCTGTAAAAAAAAATCTGAAATTTTGGCATGTAATTTATAAAAATGTATTTTGAATTTTTATAAATTACATCATTTTGAATAGTTCTGAATAAATATAAAATGTTAAATAGTCCATGATTATGGTATAAAATACATTAAACTCTAAAAACCAAAACAATAAATGATCTATAATCTCACTTCCCCAAAATTATGCATATTGGTAATGTGAAGTTTCTTTTTTTTTCTTTTTTTTTTTTATTAAATCTTAGCTGTGTACATCAATATGATCATGGGACACCATACACTTGTTTCATAGAATATTTGACATATTTTCATTTCATTAGTTGACATAGCCCTCCTGGCATTTTCTTACTTTGCCAAGACATTTACATTCCACATTTGCCAAGGCTCACATGTACCCTTGAAGTTTCTTCCTATATGTTCTGCATGTGTACACAGTTTAAATATGTGAGCAACCATTCCCTACTAATATAGGAATATAATGTACTGTAGTTGTTATATATTAGTATCCATTTATTTATAGTGTACAGTTCTTGAATTTTATTTTTGTACCTACCTTTTTATAACAAATGTATTCCTCTTATTTTAAAATGTAAAATGTTGCTTTTAGTAACTGAATGGTGGCTATAAGCTCTAAGAATATTAGGATATAAGAATGTTTCTTGCTCACATATCTTGTAACCTTACAGTAATTTACTGTAGTGTAAGTTATTTCATGTTAAAATGATACATGACAAAATAAGTTCCAATGCCAAAATAACGAATGGAAACAGAGACCACTTATCAGGGTGTTGATAGGTATAAATTGAACACAATCACACAGAAGAAATGAACAAATCCAGGCACTTACTAATTTCTGTAGCAATGATGGTTATGTTGTGCCACACACTGAGTTCTCTGTCAAGTGGTGTTGCCAAGGTTATTTTCCCATCATCTGCATTAATGTTGAACTGCCTCTCCAGGTCAGTGTGCCGGTCGATGGAAAACCTACAAAACAGACACATCTGTAATCGATGTCAATGTTTCTATGATCCCTACATTCCACAGAAGATCTCCAGTAATCCCAGAAGAGTCATAGTGTGAAGTCAAATGATTTGGGAAACTCAATAGTACAGTAATTTGTAAAACAAAATGACTGAATGAGGCACAAGAAACTTAATAATTATTTTCCAAGGAGCAATTAGCCCCATATGCAACATGGAGGTCACAAACTGTCATCTTTTCAATAGGTATTGTCTTCAAAAATGGATGCTGATGAAGAGCTAATTGGTCAATCCATCATATTTATTGGACAGCTTATGATAATTAGCAGTTACCACAAAATATCACATAAAACAATAAACTCGAGTCCACTCAAGAGGTTGGTAGTAAACAACATGTTATTTATGTCAGTTCAAAAAAATACATTTTGTTAAACTTTTATTTGACTGGACTAAATTTATGGAGTTTTCTTTGGTTGTTGGTGGTGGTAGTTTATTTCTTCATTCTGAGTGTGTATTTGGGTTTTCCATTAGTCTCAGTCCATAGAAATCAGATGATGGTTAATTCTCTAGTAAATGTTTTTTAAAAGTAAGAATAAATACTTTAATTACTTTATAACACATTCTTCCAAATTAAGAATTTCAAATGACCATGTTAGTGGTTCCTCAATTGAGATAACTCTTTCAGTGGAGACAACAAGAAAGATGTTTAGTGTCTAGAGAAAACTGCTTCTTTCTGGAACACTAAATATCCAGGTGATATAGTAATTATTTTACAATGACATCTATTAATATGTTGTTTATACACCAAGATTTGTTTTCTAGCTATGCAATGTTATATCCAATAAAGTTTATGTCTTGAGGAACACAAGACAAACTCAAAAAGATGGGTCCATAACTGAGTAGTGGATTGCACAGAAACAGACTAGAATGTGGGCCCCAATAGGGCCGTGGGCAAGTCCAGTCCAGGAGGAAGGACTGAAGAAGACCTTCATGGTTGGGTGATCTCCCAGGAACTACATATGAAATCTCTCTACTCATTGATACTCATTGACCTCAAGTCCAGAACATGGTCCACAGCTAGTTGGTACTGAGGATATTTTTTATGTATGTTCTTTATGAGCATCTATTATATGATCAAGAATAAAACTATAAACGAGAAAAAATGAATTATCCATAATCATCTATGCATATGTTTGTATCATTAATAGTTTAGTAGATTTCACTGCAAACATTACATACGTCTATATAGAGATACACATTTACCCATTTGTATCTTTACCTCTGAAGGTAGCCAGATGGTAGCTATTTAGCTAGATTTATATAGATAGATAGATGTATTATTCCTCCGTCCTTTTAGCTCTTTCCTTTTCATTAGAGATGGGAAGCACATCCTTTATACTGGACTCAAAGGCCATTGAAAAAAGACAGTTCTGTTAAACCCTCCCCACTAAAGACAAGCATTAATTATAACTTTGGAATAATATTTAAAAGTACTTATTTTTTGACAGCTATTTATTGGCAAATTATTTGAAAACATACGTAATGTAAAATTACAATTTGTGATTTAGTAATGACTTAACAAAAAAGCTAAGACACTGACCTATATCTATGCACTAGTTGTCTACTTGGTACCTCTCTCTGAACTCCCCATGATGCTTGGTAAAATTCAAAAAATATTTAAGAACCCAGAGGCAGATAGGAATTAATAGTGCTCTCAACAAATTCCTGAGCATGTGGAAATGTTCATTGCAAAGCATTTGAATCTGTTGTATTACAAAAAAATCAAAAAGCTATTTTCCTAGGGAACAATGATGGTTGATTAGACAAATGATATTCCAAGTTTAACTGTAAAATAACTAAACAGACATGTGCTTTGCGCCAGATATCATGTACACTCTGACTCTTAAAAGAGTTAAGAAGTGTCCAGAGGATTAATTATCACTTTCTGCATCATATTCATAAATAAACTTTGTAGGCATTTCTGATTATGGTGATTTTATTATCTCACTGCTGATACTTCACACATGCATGCATCAACCAATTTCCCAGAGGCCCCCGCAAACAAGAATCAGTCTAATCACTTATCCTCATGAATCCCAAATCAGAAACACACTCCATGGCTATTTGCTTGTTGTCCAATAGCTGCCTAGAACTTCTAGCCCAGATAAAGCAACAAGAACAATGACTGGGGTATAGGGAAGGTAGAATTTTTAAAAAATGTTGTTTGTTTAAACTCTTATTCAAATACTTGCCATGCAGATGTCAAATTTTGGAGCAAATTGTATCTCTATTATTTATATTTTATTGTTTCTGGGATAATTAGTAAATTCACTGATGCTCAATTTCTTTGCTAGTGAGATATAAAGTATTGATATTATAGGAATGGTTGTGAAGATTAAAATAATAAATCATCAGACTCTGGCACATAGTAGGTGCTAAAGATAGGTTTTATTTTTAATCATCATTATCATCATTCTTAACTCTCATTAAATGAAACCTTAATAAGGTTCCCTGTTGTAGAGGGTGGTGGAGAACGTCCCTTCCTAAATAATTTATAAATAGCAGAAATCTAAAAATGAAACATTTGTGTGCCATTTAACTTCCATAACTCTAACAAAGGCAGGGATAATTTTCACATTTTTTGAAGTTCCAGTTCATGACAGACTTTATGGGGTGAGTCATAAGAATTTATAAAATAAGATATAAATATAGCCCTTTAGTAGGATCAGAGGTAAGAATGTCATAATATTACAAGATTGCACAACAGAAGAAACTTGATGGGAAAGAAATAACTTAGTTTAAAATTTGGTTTTAAGTCTTCCTCAACTATTTTGAAAGACCCCTGTTGCCTCTGTAGAAATGTCACACATTTTATTGCCTAGTAGATGTTCAGATAACATGTCTCAAGAATGCCTTATATGACACAACAATTCTGATTCAACATTATGGCCAACAGCCATTCATGTATCAAGCAAGTGATAGATACCTGTTCCTTCTTTCTTTGATTTCTTATATACTAAATAGGAATACTCATGTACGATTTATCCTGAAGTCCATGTGCAAACCAACCACAGAAAGGCTTATTCTATTCATGCATGAAATGGGACAGTATTAACACCTGAGTAACAGGACTGTTGTAAGGCTGAGTGAGATGATCATGTGACACTTCACCAGCACCTGTGCATAGCCACTATGTAACACCCTGGCCAAGGCGTCTCATACTTTGTACAACAGTGGCATCTTTGAATGTTTACAGATTCATTCAATTTTCTGAACCCCAAGCTGTGGCACAGAGTGTGGTAATTGGAATGTTTGTGGCCTGCCCCCCAAAATTTGTATGCTGAAATTTCATCTAACAAGGTCACAGCATAGAAGGTAGGAACTGTGGGAGGTTGGTTAGAAAAAGAAGCCTCTGGTGCCACAGAGGGATTAATTTCCTTATAAAAGAGACCTCCGAGAGCTAGCAAGCCTCCTTCCACCATTTGAGGACATAAGGAGAAACTGACAGTCTTTTGCTGGAAGAGGGCCCTTACCAGAACCCGACCACACTGGCATGGTCACCTTGCACTCTCCAACTTTCAGAGCTTCAAGAATACATTTCTAGTCTTTGTAAGCCACGTGGTTTGTGGCATTATGTACAGCAGCCCAAAGAGACTGAGAAGCAGTCTAACAAATAGAGGGTGATTTATTAAATAAGGTGATGTAGAATATAAATGTTTTGGCACAGTAACTGAGATAACGCCGGAAAGGCTATGTTAACCACTGTGATAAAAATGTGTCAAATGGTTTATGAAGTGAGTGTATGATGCCCCATAATCATATCATTGTATACAGTTATGATTTAATAAAAAAATTAAAAAAAAAAAAAAAAAAAAAAAAAAAGAATCTGGTCCTCTCCTGAAAGCCAGGGAATAAAAGCTTCCACCCTCCATCTTCTTTACAGACCTCTGGAGGAACTTTTAATTCACCTTCATTTCCCAATGAAGTCTGCACTTTGTTTGAGGATACTACCTAGATTTCTGGCTAAGTTTTCTTAGGTTGCCAAGAGAGTAGATGGTCGCAGGCCCCTCAAATAATCATAATCTCCTTATAAAGAACATGAGTCGCCTATCTTATTGCCTGACTTCTCATCTTGGCTTCATCACTGATACAGACATGATTTAGTCATGGTATTGCTGTTTTCTAATTGGTAAAATAGGCTTTATAACACCATTTATGAGGCCAGAAGGAGGTAATGTGTATAAAGCACTTATTAAAGTGCTTAAGACCAAAATAAATAAATGCTCAATGAATATACAGAGGGTGCCAAGAAAGGAAAAAAAAAGAAACTGTATTAAAATGATAATATTCAAGTTACGTATGACTTCTGCAATTATAAGAGATACGAGATACAAGATAACTAATGTTAGTGGCATATATTGACTATTAAAATTTTAATACAGTTTTTTCCTTTCATAAAATGTGCATACATTTTTTTGGCACCCTCTATACAGCTTAAAAATTTTTAAGGTTAGCAGTATTTGTTGAGAAACAACAAGGTTTCCACTGGTGACTCTGGAGCCCTTCTCAGACCCAAGCTGGCTCTCCCTTCACCCTGTCTCTTTCCTGTCCTTAAATAAGTTCATTTGGGTTTTGATACAAGAGGAAGCAAACACACAGATGTGTATTTACTTGATGACAGATAAAGCTTGGAGGGCAAGTAGGGGTTGATATCTGTATTTCTGGTACGATTTTAGGTATTTATTTTTCCACCAACTTTTCTGACCAGAGTCTCTATTCATTAACTGAGGGTTGCAGATTCAAAGGTTTATAGGACAGGTTGACTTTTGTATTCAAGTTCAGTATTCTATGAGCTTTTTATCTTAGTTATACAATTAATCACATTAAAAAAAACAAAGCATGCAGTTTTTAAATGTGCCCTCACCCCCGTATCATAGCTATGACAACCCCATCTTTTGTGCAAAGATTCAGCCTACTGCATTCTGGTCCTCAAAGCTTCCACCATCTACTCCATCATCTTAATTCCTCCCTCTCCTCCTACTCATTCTATTATATGATACAGCTACAACAGTAATAAAGCGGAATGCTTAATTACAAGACTCTGATCTAAACTCTTTCCTTAAGCTAATTCACAAGTGAGTGCACACACACACAAATACATTCCTTAAAAAAACAGAGTGAATTAACATAACAAATCTGAAGGAATGACGTACATTTTAGCATAAAATGTATCTGCACCATGTAAATGTTCAGGATGTCAGTGAAGAGTTAGATGTTTTGAAAGTAGACCCCTGAACTACTTTGCTATCCCAGGATCCCCAGTGTCCTCCTGAAGAGCAGCAGGTAAGGTAAAACACTCACAGCGTGAGAGCCAGACGGTCATCAGGGGAGTCCCATCTGGGAGAGGCTCTCTGAAATTATGTGCCTCCTCTTCATCTCAAATATTCATTTATAAATAGTAAGAAAAAAGATCTACTTCACAGAGTACTGCTTTGTAGTAAATGAGTTGATAAATGACACACATTAGATACAAAGATAAATAAATAAAAATGAAGAGCCAATTCTTCAATCTGTAAAAGATATCTTCAGGCCCAGATCGAAAAGAGAGATGAAAACCCAGAAATAGAGAGTTATAAATAAGAAGTGCCACTCACATCCATTAGTAACTTTGGGGAAGACATAATTTCCCAAGTGACACTTGAAAAGTATTACCGAACTCTTAGTGGCGTTTATCTATACTAGTGTTTACCACTTTTAAAATATCTGCTATTGTGGGTATCTCCACGGAGCACTGACCCCAAGCCGAAGGGATGAGAAGCTCTGTTGGGTTTTCTAGTTCACAGTTTACCCACCGGAGCCTTTTACACCTGGCCCCAGGCTTTAGTGATCATCCCTTTCTTAAGAATTTGCTCTCCTGTTATTCCACAAACATTTGCCTGACTTTTTCTCTTGAAGCACAAAGAGAAAATGTACGATTCAGATAACATGATAGAAGTTAGGATTTTTACACTGCTGTTTGTTACTCAATAACTGCTTCTCAGAAGGAGGTGTAAACGTTTATTGAGCCTGGTTTCGTATTATGTGTGAAACATAGGGCTAACGGAATGTGAAGAAAAGGAGTAGACTGGGAGAAAAAAGACAAGGATGAAAAAATAATTAATTTGGGTATTACTGTTCGTATTGAAATGCGAAAGGCCTTCTCACTTGTATTCTTAAAGGGCTAGTATTTTTATCTTTTGTATTGAAGTCTCCGTTCTACTTCCTTGAGAAATGTGCCTGTATTGGATTTGCCCTTCCTTTGCAGAATTACTTGAGATGCATTAGAGAAAAGACCTCATTTTGAGAAGAATAGTACATACATTGGACATCATCTTTCTGCCACGGAAAGAAGAAACTTCTCATTAACGCAGCAGGAAGTGACATGTGAGAAAATGAGCTCCTTGGGTCCTGTTAATATCAATTCTAATGATGGAAGTTTTGAAAATAGCCCCTTTCTGGTGCAATGGATAGGTTTTAGTAAATGCATCATCCTTCATAAGCGATATTCACAGAAGCACTGTTTAAACTTTCTCATTTTTAATCCAACAAATATCCTGATTAACTTTAATCCTACTGTTCCTTGAACCTACGGTCGTATTTCTGAGAAGGAAATAGGAAGGAATTCATCATTTTACTTTTATGGAATAAACTCCTACCTCATTGCTTAGCACCTTGTTCAAAGCCAGTGACTTGACACACAGCTCTATGGCCACTGACACAAGTTAATGTCACCCGTTTTTTCAATTCAGAGTAGCTTGCAGAGATCAGAAGTAGATTTATGAATATGCCACTGGTACAGTGGTTGAGTATAGGTCAAAATAGTCAACTGAATATTTTTATGTTAGGAAATGGCACGCTTCTGCTTTGATATTAAAGGACAACTTTTACCTGTATACTATTTTTTCTCAATTCATGCAACCCAACTACATAACAACATTCAGAACAAAAATCCCACCTCCTCCATCTATGTGTGTATGAGAGTTACATTAGACTTTTTGTTGCTAATATGTATATTTAAAGCATGTCTACCTCTTCTTCCTCAACCCATCCCAGCACAGAGCCTCCATCTCCTGCTCAATTATTTTTTCTTCTTTGCAATGTCAGTGTGTTACAAACATTTTCAGGATTTTCGGAACCAAGTTTCCAATGTCTTCTGTTTTTACTTTCTGTAGCTCCAGGTCAACACAAGAAAACCACAGGTAAAGTCAAGTGGACAAAAGCAGCCATAGTTACGATCATAATTAGAGAGATGAACAACAAGCTAACTCATTCTGAACTGTACTCTTTCCTTCCACTACTATATTTGTGAAAACATTCCCTCCCAGGGAATAGCTCTTCTATTCCCAACATCTCTGCTAAGCCAGTTTATACAGCTAAACCTCAATTATCTATCTCATTTAAAAGGTGAGAGGCCAGGCATGGTGGCTCACGCCTATAATCCCAGCACTTGGGAGGCCAAAGGAGGTGGATTGCCTGAGTTCATGAATTCAAGATAAGTGTGAGCCAGAGCAAGACCCCGTCTCTAAAAAAGAGCCAAGCATTGTGGCAGGCGCCTGTAGTCCCATGTACTCCAGAGGCTGAGGCAAGAGGATCACTTGAGCCCAACAGTTTGAAGTTGCTGTGAGCTAAGACATCACAGCACTCTACCGAGGGTGACAAAGTGAGACTCTGTCTCAAAAAAAAAAAAAAAGTGAGAATAAGATTGCCTACCTTAAAGGGTTAAGGTGTAGCCTAAACGAAATAATGTATTCTACATTTAATTATACTTTTAAAAATAGTTTCACAATGAGTGTTCATTGTTAAGGTTTAGAAGATACTTCACCAAATAGCTAGTTATGTTTTAAACAAGAAAACAGTTATTTGAAAGATCCTGGTGCCTGGGCTCCACACGGAGATAGCCACCATTTTATGGTATTTCTCCTTGCTATTTTCACCAAAAGTTTGAAGTAGCTTCACTCCACACAATCATTCTCAAGCACCTTTCACTTTTCTCAGGGTCCCACACAGAAATCTCAAACCCAAATCCATGGCACTTCATGTGAGGTCCCATTTCTTCACTATGAGTTGTTTTACAGTTTGTTCCACAAATGCTGTGGGAAAATGACATAATAAAACCACAGTCTCTTATGTCACTTGATGTAGCATTGGAACAACAACAACAACAACAATCGCTATAGAGTAAATCTCACGTAAAGTTGACTCATGATCAATTTCTCAATGTTTATATAATAGATTTGGAGAAAGTCAAACATATTTTTTTCTGAGTCAAGAAAATAATTGTGTATGACTAAGACTCCTAAATGCAACCAAAATGTAAAAATGGAATGCAGTTTTATATGCTGCAAAGGGATTACGTTTTACATTTTATTTTTTATTCATTTTCAACAAGGTTTTAGTGATTGCCTCTTATTGCCAAGTGTAATGTTAAATGCTTGGGGAGAAAAAGCCTCTCCTCTCAGACACGTGGCTTATGGCTTTCTTACACCTTAAATAAAGAAAATGGAAAGTTTCATAATGAAACCATGTTTGCATTGCAATGGGAAAGGATTTCTATACATGCCTGGGAAGTATGCATGTGGAAGGGGGATGGGGCTTGATCAGAGATGGCATCAGGAGGAGCTAGCACCTGTTTTGAGAAATGGAGATGAGGAATTTTCTAGAGAGACTATAGAGCAGTGGATCTTAACCTGTGGGGCGCGACCCCTTTGTAACAATGAAAATACATTGTGGCATTGGGAAGGTTGAGAACCATTGCTATAGAGGGATCAGAAAGTAATGCATATAAAAAATTGAGGGATTGGATTTATTTAGAAAACTACAGAATTAAATGGCCAGACTAGGTGTGATGGGAGCTAAGATCTGAGAGATAAACATCTGATCCTTTCTCTTCCCATCCTTTCTTTCCTTTTCATTCTTTCCCTCATTCATCCTGTTCAAATGTTAAAAGGTTCATCACCTTCAACAAATATTTCCTATGTATAAGATATTGTGTTAGGTTCCAAAACTAACATGGTCTTGCTCTCATATAACTTGGTCCATAGGTGGAGAAATACAATAAAAGTAAATAAGCCTTTTGAGAAGCAATGGTAATAAAGCCATGAAGCAAACGGGAAAAATCTGAGACGTATGAAATATCCCAAATTTACTCCTATGGAAAGAAAGCAAATATGAGAAGTCTGAGTTAGGAAAACATTCAGTGTGTTGGAAGACTTTAACAAAGGATAGTGTGGTTGAAGTTAAGACTCAGTGAGAAAAGCGTATCAAGGAACAGGTCATGTGGGACCTTCAAAACCATGATGAGGAACTTAATTTGTTTTTTCCTGTAGCAAATAAGGGGCTCTTGAAAGAAATATATAGTAGAGAAGTAGTTATGATCTTAACCATAGCTGAATTCTATCAAAATGTTTGTGGTGGTGGCTTGGTGCTCATAGCACAGTGGTTACGGCACCAGCCACATGCACTGAAGCTGGTGGGTTTGAACCCAGCTTAGGCCAGCTAAACAACAATGACAACTGCAACAAAAAATAGCAGGGCATTGTTGCAGGTGACTGTAGTTCCAGCTACTTGGGAGGCTGAGGCAAGAGAATATCTCTTTTTTTTTTTTTTTTGGTTGACATTTCTTCTTCTTCTTCTTCTTCTTTTTTTATTTATTTATTTGTATTTTTAAGTCATAGCTGTGTACATTAGTGCAATCAAGGGGTACAATGTGTGGGTTTCATATACAATCTGAAATATTCTCATCAAACTGTTCAACGTAGCTTTCATGGCATTTTCTTAGTTACTGTATGTAGGCATTTGTATTCTGCCTTTAGTAAGTTTCGCCTGTACCCATTCTAAGATGCACAGTAGATGTGGCCCCACCCATTACCCTCCAAGCTCAAGAGTTTGAGGTTTTTGTGAGCTGTGACACCACGACACTCTTCCCAGGGTGATATACTGAGACTCTTTCTCAAAAATATAAAAATTTTGTGGTGGTAGAAATATGCTTCCAGGGGTCCTCAAACTATGGCCTGCGGGCCACATGAGGCAGTGTGATTGTATTAGTTCCCGTTTTGTTTTTTTACTTCAAAATAAGATATGTGCAGTGTGCATAGGAATTTGTTCATAGTTTTTTTTTTTTTTTTTTTAAACTATACTCTGGCCCTCCAGTGGTCTGAGGGACAGTGAACTGGCCCCCTGTTTAAAAAGTTTGAGGACCCCTGTTAACCACTAGCTCATGTAGCAATCTAACTAATGTCACAGAGAAATTAAAAATTTTATTTATTTCATTGAAATTAACTTTTTGTAAATTCACAGAGCCACATGTGGCAAGTGGCTACCATAGTAGATAGCACAGATCTAAACTGAGTTAGAAATCACCTTCTTCACTGTGTGGGGATCAAAGGATGAGAAATGAGATTGTTACAACCACTGTAGTTAGAGATGGTGGTATTTGAGCTTAGGAAGTTAAACTGGGCATTATGACCATTCAGATGTAGAAAGTAAAGGGGATGAAGAAGATGAAGAAGTCTTGATGAATCATTTATAAAAGACTTATAACATGTTAATCTATATTGCTTTTCAAATTGGAAAAAAATATTCTCTCCCTTCATTTTAGCCATTTCTATGTCATTATTCTACTACGATAAGTGGGTCATAAATGTTCACATAAATATTATCAAAAGATGATTAACTCTTTCTAGAAAGTCATGGAATCTAGAACTTCCAGTGGCTATCTGAAATTTATGCCTGGTAGATAGAAGGTTAGGAATGGTGGGGACAACCTCTCTTACACTGAGGCTGTGTGGTGACTTTGGTCTTCACCATCTACCCTGAGGACACAGAAAGGCTGACCAATTACTATGAATGCCTGAAGGTCTACATGACCCCAAAATGCCAGTGGCAACCTAGGAGTGAAGAGTATCTTTCATCACCCTTAAAAGGTATCTTTTTATAGGTGTTGACCACACCAAAGACAACTTCTCTCCACCTGCAAGAGAGTCAAGGTTGATAAATACTAATAGATAACAAAATAGAGATGGTTATATATATAGAAAAAAAAACACTTTATTAGGTATCAGTGTGGACTATAGAACCATATCCTATATTAATATTTAGTAATATACTATGTTTAATGCATTCATTGTATCCTTCCTAATTTCCAGTCTCTTTGTCAAGCCCTATCTATTAATCTCTCACTTAATCCTTCCGATGGACTAGTGGTATAGCCCCAAATAAATGTCCTTGTATTTCAATGTTTGTAGTTGTAAAAAGAGAATAATACACATATTCCCTAGTCATAATGTTAGTAAGATAATACTTATAATATTCTGATCATAGTATCTGGCACATCACAAACTCTTACTAAATGTCAAATAGCCATGAGGGGGGTGCTATTTGATTATATAAGTTTGCTTAATTCAGGTCAAAATCATTTACAATATAGGAAAAAAGTATTTTTGGAAAGCATGCACACCCAAAGATTCATAAAAGGGTAGTGCACAGCTATATCAAAGCAGATTTTTTAAAATGTCACATATTCCCTTAATCAATCCCCGGTAATAAAAAAAAGTTTAAAGTCATATATTTATATATATTTTGAAATTTTAATTGGTCATGCTGGCTCACTTAGTAAACTCTAAGGACTGGGAATTAGCTGGTGTACAAGATATAGTCTGTTAATTCTTTAAGGCTAGAGATACATTTATATTGACATCACTTGATTGTGTGTCTAATACACAATAGTAATAGAATAATCACACCACTCCAGTGTTCTGCCAGATGTAATTCTTTCCAGGGGGCGAAATTATTTTACACCAAAAATACTCATCCCTAAACACAATGTCTGGTTACACAGTCTAACCCAGTCTCGCACATTTAAATAAGTACAAAGCCCAAGATCACATACTTGATGTTCAAAAGAGGTTAGCCAGAAATTCTTCCTCTTCTGCCAATGAATAGACCACTCCTTCCTCCCCAGTATATACTCTGCACCCTTTTTACATTTATGCTGTTTAATTTTACCTCCTTGGTTTTGAAAGTGCATTTCAGTGTTTTCTTGTCCTTTGCACCATGAAATACATCTTCCATGATTTAAACCCTTCCTAAAGTTTTTCATAAATCATATTCTCATTTACCATTAAGCTACCTATCTGAGTAAGTCATCCCAGACTTGCATTGTATCCTGAAGCCCATTTCAAAGGCATTTCAGGAAGGCCTGTCCCATTCTCCAGCAAGCCGACTTTAGACATGTGCAGTAGGCTAATAAACATTTGATAGATGGATGAAAGTGGAATTTCCCCATTTTTATCATGGTCTCTTCCTAAAATATGCAATATTATGTTTTCCTCTGCAACATTAAGTCAAATCTGATTGTCCTTTATGTCCTTTTTCAAAAGCAAGGTTGTATAATACATCGTGTCAAGCCAGAATGTAGAAATAGCAGGGAAAATAAAAGCTTAGCTGAAATGACTCCCATAAATATTTGAACATCAGATAAGGGTGTCAATCTTCCTTTGTCGCGATGCAAAATAGAGGATTTATTTTGCCTTATGAGCATAATAACATGAGATATCACAGCTCAGCCTACACAAGCATCTTTGTTTCTCATAGAATGTAAGTTTTATTACTAAGTTTTGTTATCTAGAGGGGTCAGAAGTTTCACCAATCAGAAAATAAGAAAAAAAATTTTAAATCCTAGGTCAGCCCTTTCTTTTTTTCTACTCTCAAGATTCTTGTGCTATTTTTACCACCTTACGTTACTTGTTTTAAAATATTGTACTAATACCTACAATTTTATGTTTGTTGATAATTAATAGCCATATTTACCATACCACACTAATAACATTTCAAAGTTATGAGTACCACTATAATTTGATTTGCCACTATAGTGTAGCAAATAAATGTTATATTTACCTAAGGGAAGACATCGTAGGTTCAGAAGTGTGGTGGCAATATGTGGCCTTGGGAGCTAGACACCCAGCAATATAAATTTCATCCAATGACTTCAGTACTACAGAGTTTAAGCAACCTTATGTAAGATAGACATGAAGTCGTGCCATATAGATTCCCTTCTGGGAAGGATGCCAGAGATAGCAGGGGTGTGATCAGTGGACAGCCTCCAGCTATCCACTTCATACTTTTTGCCTCAGTGTCAGGGAGTCCCCCTTCCAGTTGTTTGAAGATTAGGAAAACAGCGGTATAAAGGTCCAACCATTTTGGCATGCTGTAGAACTCCACTGATGGGCAATACTGATTTCAGAGAGACCCACAAGGTTGGGCCAAGGTTTTGCTAAGATGGAATCATAGTGTGATTTTCCTGTCTGCCCATGTGCTTTCATAGGTAGCTGATCCCTAACAAAACCCCTCGTGCTCAAACTTCATCTCCTTCCACAGAGTACAACTATAACACAATTGTTTCGTAGGAATAAGAATATGTGTAATGCAGAGCGAATGTGACATTGTGCAAATGAGATATATGCAAAGGGCACAGTACTAAAATGCTCAGTATGCATGTATAAAAATCCACAAAATAATTTCAGAATCCCTTGCTGAATACCTACTGTCTTCCTGGCGAATAGACAATAGACTTTAAAGAACACACTACAAGTCTATTCTAAGTGAAATTCTGATTCATGCCACCTCATGCATTAAAACAGAGAAAGGCTGCTATAATCAGAGAATTTGCCGAGACATTGAAATTCAGACATTAGGGTTTGGCTAAGACAGACACTGGCCTCACGTCCAAAACCTCTTATTATAACCATCACTAAGGTTGCATAATAAATGCAAGGAACGTTTCATGAAGGAAACAAATAATTTCCTCACTCCAAGCAGGTAAGCATCATAGTATTTGTTAGGATACCACTTTCCATCCTGTACAATAATTATGGAAACTTTCCCAAAGCTAGACTAAAGAAGCCAGCTTTTTCTGACAGTCTCAACGTAGGAGTGTGCTGTCGTGGGCCCCATGGGTATAAAGGTTCCCAGGGATCTAAGGCAAGTATGGGAGATGACAATTCTCATCCCATGTAACTGGATTCTAATACAAAGAATTTGTTTGACTGCTAAAGTTTTAAAAATGATTTTAAGAATTTTATCTTTAGGAAATTTCTGAGACAGAGTAGAATCCTGGCATGATGTAGAAGCCAATTATTCAAATTACTGATGGAAAACCAATTCCTATGAATCTAGTGTAGGGGTTGCAAATTGTTTGTAAAGCAAATATTTTAGATTTTGAAATTCATACTCTCTGTCACAACTATTTACCTCTGCAGTCGTAGGACATAAAAGAATGACAATGGCTGGGTTCCAATAAAACATAAAAAAAAAAAAAACGACAGGCCAGATTTGGCCCAAAGGCTAAGCCCTGGCGTAGTGTAATGAAGTCCAAGTATTCACTAACATCCTGAGTTCTTACTTGAGTTTCTTTGGAAAGGCAAAATTCATAAAACAGTCTATTGGGAACAAGTGTAGTGAGATTTGCAATGCTCAACGTATCAGAATTGAGCGCACAGATCAGCATAGGAGCCTGAGTGTCCTCCCTCACATTAGCAGGGCTCTCCGGGTGCACCAGAGGCTCAGCCAAGCCAAACAAGGTTCAAAGATCAAATGGGGTCCTTGCACGCTTTCCTTCTTAGAAAGTGCAGTGCACCTCAGCAACTCACTTGTGAGAGCCGATAGCAAAGAAATTTGATTTCAAATGGATCTGGTCACAATATCTTTAGTCCCAATAGTGTTTCTTAGAGCTCCATTAGGGAGAGGCTGCCCTTGGAGAAAGGCATTCTGTATCTATTTTTCAAATTTAACAGGCATAAGTGCACTTTGATATCATAAAAAATGTTTTGCTAAACATTGGTTTGCAGCCTTTGCATAGAAAATTTATAGGAAGACACAATTTTAAGCCAACTCCAAGTAAAGATGCTATTTAGAGCCACACATAATGAAATAAACCCCTTAGTTATGAATCAGTTATTATATTTCACTGAACTCCAACTGTTTCTTTCTCACTGCTTAATTTCATTCTAGCTTTTGTTATTACGCCTAAAGAAACCATTTTAACATTCTCTCGCATGCATTTTGAGTATCAAAAATTCCATCTATAAGTTTTCGGCTTTTTGCCTCTAATTGCTCCACTGGTTGCTCTAACTGCTTTAATAAATAATATTATCTGAGTTCTGCTCGTCCCAGAATTCTAAGGTCCCTGCATCACATATTGTTTATTATTCCTCTAAGGAGAAAAAAGAGTCTTTTTCTACCCAAATAATTTCTTTATAGTGAGAGAGAAAGAAGGGCAGAGAAAAAAGGAAAGAGAAAATAATAAATTACAACCCACCCTCCAAATTACCACTAGGTTCTCTACAGTTGAGATATTTTTACTTTAACATCACTGACATCTATTGTTATAGAGGTCTGGATATGTATTGTTGCTTGTATTCAAATTTCATTAGGCGCCTCTTTTTCCATGTGGCTCCTAAAACTCCATAACCTGATTTTATATATCATTTTCAAATAACATATGTAAAAGAGTAGTTAGATAAATGTGAATGGCTTCAGCTTTCCAGGCACATTCATCCAGTCTCCTTATTATAGGCTCACAAAGACTAATGCTGTGTCTTATAGAAATTTCCTGAAAAATTGTAAGTTCAACTGATATTATTTAGGCAACTAAAGAAGTTAAAATGTATATGAACTGGTAAATGAATGAATATGAATTAAGGGTAGAGGTAAGTGAATATGTGTTTTAATGAATTAATTGTTAGCTGAGGAAGCATGGATAGTGAGTTTTTGGCAACAGTGTTGAAGGAGTTGGTGCTTTTGAATTGGGAGATAACCAAACTGTTATCTGGACATGAAAGTTCAGGAATCAAGTCAACCAAGTTTTAATTATTTAAAAAATATTAAGTTCTTGTACAGCAGCCTTATATACTGATGTTCTGAATGCAAAATGATGCAGCTATTATAGATAATAGGATGGATGTTCTTAAAAAAAATTTAAAAAGAACAATCATATGACTCCACTGTCCTACTTCTGAGTGGAATTTACCTCAACCGAATGAAAGTGGGATCTTGAAGAGATATTAGCATCCCCACATGAATTGAATTTACAACAGCAAAGAGGTAGAAACAACCTAAATTTTCACTGAATAATAGATAAAGAAAATGTGGCGCACAGATACCATGGAATACTATCCAGCTTTTAAAAACATGCAACAACAGGAATAGATGTTGAGGACATTAGGTTAAGAGAAGTATGGCAGTCACAAAAGGACACATCCTGTGTAATTCCACTTATACGCAATAACTAAAGTATCAAACTTAAAGAATAAGAAAGAACAGTCATTGTTGCTGCTAGGGACTGGGAGTTGTGAGGGGAACATGTGGAGCTGCTAATCAAAGGGCATAACATTTTAGTTTTGTCAAATGAACAAGTTCTAGAGATGTGCTAAGTAACAATGTGCCTATAGTTATTAACACTATATTGTGCATTTATAAGTCTTAGAAGATGGTAGATCTCAAGTTAAGTGCTCTTAAAACACAGGCACAAGTGAGGTTCTTACCAAAAGCGGGGGTTATTTCAAGACTGAGGATGGAATCAATCGATACACAGCCAATCATCCAAATTAACACCAAGGTCATTATAGAATGAAATATTTCTGTTGTAGCATCATTGGATACCATGACTGCAAGGAGTGCTTTCAGAAGAGCTCATTAGCAACCGGGCTGGTAACCGAGATGAATTATAAAAATGCCATAACATCAGTAGCAAAAGAAAAAAAAAATGTAGTGCTCCTGCTTTGAGTGGGCACTTACATTCTAGAGAGGAATTAGGACGAGGAAGTAGTGTGGTTGTCATGGTCAGATCTGTCCTTCTACTCTGCCTACCGGATGCCCATCATCCCCACTTGTAATTTAAGCAGCTCACACAGTAATTCTTGAAATGAAACAGAAAATGACTACCTTAGAAACAACCGCATACCATCTATTGGGCTCTGGTGATGCCCCGTATATACTTGAAATAAATTTACTACTGAGAGGGGAAACGATGGGCCATGGCAGGTTTACCTGAAAGCCGTGACTTACCTGGAATACTTACCCTGCACTAGGAATTTCTACTTTAAATATAATTTATAACATAATTTGGGGGTGTTTGTCACAAAGTTTGAGCTCATTAAAAATCAGTTCCTATCCTCTAAGTCCTCTCAAGATTCCATAACCGATTAGAGCATGTGCAGACACAGTGGACACTGGTCAGACAAAGGGTGGGTTTAAATCCTGGTCCTGAATCCACCTGCTATATCACCAAGCACAGGCAGCTCATCCTTTTAGACTTCCTTCTCCATAAAGTGGAAATTATACTGCTTACTCCTTGGGTGTCTTTTGCGAGAATTAAATGACATAGTACATAACAGGAGCTTGGCACAATGTCTGATTCATCAAATAAAAATAACGTTGCTTCTCCCTTCGCCTCACATATCACAATGATTCATAGCTGAAAATAACAAACCCATACAAAGTGGCTAGACAGATGAGTAAGGAACACCCCATCCGGATTCCTGGTAACATCACAGACTTAGTTTATTTTCCTTCTTTCCTGGTATGAATCCTGGATTTGATTATGCCGTTTAGAGAATTAATAGTTTATTATTACAATTCAAATGGCTCCTATTAAGTCATTCTAAACTGTATAGACACATTTAGAGGTACAGTGATCACAGGGAAAGGAAGTGACTGCCTTATTGGGGTAAAGAATGGGCATTGTGTCATCATAGAAACCAAGGGCATTGTGTCATCAGAGAAAACACAGTTCTACTTGTCACTATTTATGTAATACTAAGCAAGTTAGCATTTTGGTCCTCAATCTTCTCATCTGTTAAATGGGTATATTGACTATACCTATTGTCTTCTATGGGTGTGAGTAAATGAAATGAGTGTATTTAACACAGTCATTAATGTATAGTATGCGCTCACTAGTAATGATACAACATTGGCAGGAGTAAATTAGACTAAATGATATGTCAACCTTTAAGCGAGGTTCAGTAAACTCAGGTAACTTTTAAATATCATTCTGCACATGATCAGCTACCTTTACCAGACAAGTATCTGCCAAAATTAATTCTTAATTTGCATTTGGATATGAAATTGGTGCTGGCTTATCTTGTATTAACAGGTGATGCTATGAGCTACCACACATTTTATTTGATAACTTCACTTCATCATCTCAGTAACCCTATAAGGAAAATGTTATTATCCCATATGGATAAGAACACTGAATTTCAGAGAATTCCAGACACTGGATGTCTGACTAGACAGTGATGTGATTTGAACCCTAGTCTCCCTAAACTCAAAATATATCATCTTTTAAATAATCTACACCATTTCATTCCATGTTGCTGAAAGACATCATATTTCAGGAAACAAAGAAGATATAATTAATGTTCCTGGAAGTGAGAGGGAAGACTGTGGATTTTGCTCATTTTCCCTTGCAAGGGAATAAACAAGCATATACAGATACAAATATAAATATAGGTTTAAGAATATAAAAGCATGTGATATTTCTAGCTTGACAATGTGTTCTAACATGGTGAGCCTCACGGGAAGTTGACCAACCAGCAAATGACTGCATGTTTTAATATGACAGATGCTGTGATAAATGCCTATTTCCTGCTGGATGGCAAATTAAACATAATCCTAAAAGATGGATACATTCTTGTCAGCATATAAAATACAACAGCCTGAAAGAGAAAATAATGCATAGCTATTTGTTACCTAGTAATTCCTTGAATATCCATGTCCTCTAGTTCTGTTTCAAAAGGTTAAATGGCTCTAAATCTGTTTGCTATACTCATAAGGAACTATGCACTACTCTGGCTAGTCAGGAAATAAAATTTTCTACTCAAATTAACCAATTGTGCACAGAAAGAGGAAAGCTGTTCTCTTTAACCCGACTGGAGTGAGGAGGGAGTGAAGGTCTGCAAAACTGAGGCTGAAAAATGCAGTCTGTGATACTTATATTCTCATCCATGGAGCTACTTCACCTCCAATCAGAACTGCATGGGGCCCACCTTCTGCATGACACATCAAAGGCTGGTGTAAGTGTAAATGCTTTAAAACAGTATTTGTCCCTTCTGTGGGGAGGACCAGAGATGCCCAGGAACTAGCACTTGCCTGACATATCAGAAGCACAGATATGTCTGGGCCATCAAATGGTACTTTATCTGTCCCTCTCTTCTGGGAAACTGAGCCTCAAATCCCTTTTAATTACCTGAAAATGAAATGTTTGTAAGCTGGACAGTGATTTCTGAACAGCCCCGAGCTTCCTCCATGCATTCCTTTCCTACAAGTGACAATTAAAAAAAAAAATAGCCAAGAATGGGGTCTCTGGTACCCTTTCTTCCTGCAGCAATAGCAATAATGATAACAGCAATAGGGTATTAAGAACAACTACAGAGAGAATCAGCATTAGATTCCCCGTGAGCTAGAATTAGCATCAGTAAACCCCTTCCTACCTCAATACAATGACTAGATTATAATATGTGCCAAAACCCAGGAGAAATTAGGAACTCTGATTTAAACCCAGCTCTGCCTATTCAAGGTTATTTTCACTATGGAATGAAACTTGTCTCAAACCTTGTCTCTAAATGATTAAGAACATGTGTCTGGCCAGCAGATTCATTCCCACTGGGGCTATGCACACCATGTTCAAAATTTATGGCCTTTCTTTCTTTACAATTAATTTAATTTTATATTTTTATTATGAGTTGATATGAGGGTACATACAATTAGGTTAAATTATTTGCATTTGTAAGGTAAAGTTCAAAATCTGAGTTGTAGTTGAGTCCTTCACACAGGAAGTGTGACCCTTATTTCCCCTCAGGGTTCTTGGCTTGGCAAACTCCTGAGCCCTTCCTATACACTCCTGGTGAAACAAAACTGGAAACTTTGTCCACCGAATCAAGAGCTCATGGCCCACCACCCAGCTGGTCCATCAGCTGACCCCATCTTGTTCGCTCCCTTCACGTTCTGTCTCGTGCTTCCAGATGCAAAGAAAATGGCAATTGCTCCTTTTCGAGTTTCTTTCAGAGGAAATAGAGTAACAGAAAAGAGGGCAGATTCACTCGTTCAACAAATATTGTCCCTCTTTATAATGGCATTCCAGCATAAATCCATTACACAACTTCACTACTTTATCAGGATATGGATGCCCACACAAATTTATTTTTCTAGATACTTCCTACGCTTACGTTCTGCACTTGACTCATTTGTAAATACTATTCTCTTAGCCAAATAAGAAATACTGTATATGTCTATAGTTGGCTGTGCTCCTTTAGCACTGAGAGGGGCCAATGGACCATTCTGCCAAGCCTTGGGTGGAGTTTTATCTTCTTCCACATTGGGCTCTTCTGCAGAAATCTTCTTTGCATCCTCACAAGCTGCACTTCTGTTAATCACCCTGAGTTTAGAATCGGTTTGTGTTCTCAAAAAGTGGGGGTAGCTCTGAATCTGAAGGTAATTTTTTTGTACAAACTCCAGTTATTTGGGGCACTGCTATTCTGCAGGGTTTTGCTCTCACCTTCACAGTTCCAGCATCCTCGTGACTAATGGGAATTTAGTACATTTTTACAAAGCGAATTAAAAAAAAAAAAAACCCTACAGAAACTTCACTCATCTAAAGTTTCCCTGAGAGGGAGGGGAGGGAGGGGGGAGGATGGGCAGAGGGAAGGTTATGGTGGGATTACACCTGTAGTGCATCTTACAAGGGTACATGTGAAACTTAGTAAATGTAGAATATAAATGTCTTAACACAATAACTAAAAAAATGCCAGGAAGGCTATGTTAACCAGTGTGATGAAAATGTGTCAAACGGTCTATAAAACCAGTGTACCATGCCCCATGATCGCATTAATGTATACAGCTAGGATTTAATAATAAAATAAATAAATAAATAAAAATACAGTTTCCCTGAATAGCACAATTGGAAGGATGTCTGTTCTAGATACCTGTGACTTGGAAATTGAAAGGGTTTAGTACAAGCTGACATCTAATTCATAGATTTGCTGTATGATTCTTTAAAAGTGTATTTCTCCATCTAGTGCTCTCTCTCTCTCTCTCTCCCTCCTTTTCCAACAAATATTTCTAAGACAATATTTGAAATCTACACTCAAACACATCATTCCCCAACACTCTACCCTTAGAGACCAGTTTACAAGTTATAGATTTTCATTGTGCTTTTGGAAGAAAGTTATTTAGCTTGAGCACTTGTACTGTCATTGAGGTGATGGGCAAAAGAAAAAAAGATGTGTACAGTTCAACAGAAAAAAATAGAATTCAGCTTTATTTCTAAAAAAGGCAGAAAAACTTTTAAAAAAGGATTATTTCTCTTGCTGAGAAAAAAAAAATCTGAGCAGGGAAAGTGTAAACTAAAAGTATTTTTGAAATGGCAGAGAACGATTTTTGTTTAAGGAACAGCAAACCAAATATGCTGACCTATCAGAAATGTCCATGAAGTAATAAAAAGGTAATTTCAAAGCCAAATACCAAACACAGAAATAAGATAGGAGCCTTTTAATACATTGACACAATGGTGTCGTGCCTCTAAATTCTAATATACAATTCACTGTAACTGACAAAAGAGAAGACAAACCGGGAATGCTTTCCCAAGCTAAAACAAAACAAACAAACAAACAAAAATAAATAAATAAATAAAAAGCATAAACAAGCATCAAAATGAAAATGAAAAGATCCACCCAACTGTGTTGCAAGACATTTGCAACTTTGCGTTTTCCTTGAGCTCTCTGAGAGCTGGAGTGGATTTATTTATCTTGCTGTTGCTGGCTCTGGGCTCTTTCTGTCACATCTGGTAGGCGTACATCTGCACGTGTGCACACACACACACACACACAGGTGAACTTGCGCGTGGATGCACATCAGAGCATCCATTAACCAAAATGCTTTGGTCTCGCATGCATACGTCTCAAAGGTAGCCACACAGAAGAGAACATAATTGCACTTTATCCTGATTTGCTTGCCATGTGCAGTAGCCCATATCCCTTTTAAAAGAGAAATACCTGATAGGACTGGAAGTGATGTCAGGGTCACGCGCGGTCACTTGCCCAATCACAGAGTTCAGAGCAGCATTCTCATGAACCTCAAGGAGGTACGTGGGCGAGGAGAAGACAGGAGGCTCGTCAGCGTCCTCAACAACGATTTTGACTGTTGCCGTATCTTTAAAAGGCCCCCTGCTGCTGAAACGCGGGTCAATATGGACATTGGCTGCCTCTACCTTCAGCGTATAGGATTTTTTGCTCTCAAAGTCCAGAGGCTGTTAAGAAATGACAAAGATGAATGTTTCCCACTAATGACCACAGCAGCAAGAACAAATGAGGATAATGCTGATGGATGGAAGTTATGTGCATTTCAGCCCGTTGGTGAGCCTTACGGGGATCACTCTCCAGTCCCCCAGATTCAACCTATAAATTGTACAGGCATTTATTGATATCTGTTTATTATACAAGCTCAGTAAATCTAATCTTCTATTGTTTTGTTTTGTTTTGTTCATTTCACTTGGAATTCACAAAATATTCACAGTCATGAATTGTGCCATCAAAATTTCACTTCAGAGTCATAATAAAATTTTACTAGTGACGGCCTGACCTGCATACTAATCAGCCAGTTAATCAGGCCTCTGCTGGTAGGAGATAAGGCAGCATCGAAGGCAATCTCTATCTGGAAAGAATATTTTATCATTTCTGCAACAGAGTGTGAAATGTAAAGAACCAGAAATAACCATTGTTTAGTCCAAGGAGACATATAAAGCGTAATTTAGTACTAATCCCAACAAAGGGTGTTGCTTATTTCACTTACGAAGCTTTGCTACTCTACTGATCATGTGGCTAAAATGAGGTTTGTTATTTCTCAGGCTATTCTTAGATCTCTATTATGAATCCTTAGCTATGAAGCAGGGGGGTACAGACACATAGGTACATACTCGTGTTGATGTTTAGAAAAAAGATGAAGAATGTGAGTAGTATAAGAAGATAACTGAGTACGGTGGTGCCCCCACCAACCATTTGAAAGCAATCTGTAATCACCTAAATCAAGTCAGAGTGACTTCAGTCAATGACCTAGATAAAAGAAGCGAGGTAAAAGAATATAGTCCCTTAAATAAACGGGAAGCCTGGCTGTGTCAGAACTCTTACGATCTAATTCTTGGCAACTCAACAATCATTCAGAGTTCAAGGATGCAAGTCCATCAAAGATCAAAGAGATAGTTTACTTCTGCATTGCAATTTCTCCTAAGAAACAGGATTTTGAGTCTGCAGCACCTATTTTCAAATTATAAGGAACTAGAACACAAGCAGGCATCATTTCTTGCAAAACTCCTTTGCAAACTTAAGTCTACATTCTTATCTCAGAATGTTGTGTTGACTTTTATATTTGAATTTAAATCTAATGGGATTTGTTGGGTTTTGTTTTGCTTTTTGCAATATTTTGTAGTAAACAAGGCCGGCACAACTTCCCTATCTATTCTGACTTTACGAGGCATTTGTAGCCATGAATAGATGATTCAACATCAGCATGTTCACAATTTACCAATTGCCTTTCTATAACAATTTTGCAGTTTAAAATTCTTCAGAAATGGTAAGCCTAACAGATTATGTTCTGCTTAATTCTTAGCTCAACATAAAAACAATATATCCAAACACAGTCTAGTGTCCTTTGAATTTTATCAGACACAAAAGAGGGATCATAAAATGTAGAAACACAACTCTTTAAATATTGTTCTCTAAAGGAAAATAAATGTGTTTTTTGGCATCAAGGTGCATAGTATATGCTTCCAAGTTTATGAACAACAGTGAATAAAAACACAGCGAATGGCTAATTGTTTCAGTTTATAAAAGCACCTTATGGCAACAAAAGATAGGAGTTAATAATAACAATAAAAATGACATTAGGGATTATTAGCCAAGGAAAATGTGGCTCTGGGTTATTCAATAATTGACTCTTCTGTAATTATACTGTACTCCATTTCAAACATGAGTTTTAAAAAAGTTTGCAACTCTTAATACTAAACTCAGGATCCTCGTATGAAGATAATGTTGCTAAACAGAGAGTTAAATTAAATGCATCTGTATTGTTATCAACATTGATTTTTAAAATTATTTTTCATGTAAAGGTATATGCACAAAACTGCAGGTTACCACTGTTAATAACACTTCAACAGGGTATATTAAGACCAGGACCAATCAAAGTAGGTATTAGATGATGGGATCAGATGGTAACTATAGAGTCATATCAATGTAATGCTGATCAAGAAAGAGGGAAAAATTATTGGCTCCCAATATTGTGGCCACTGTCCATCTTCTTATTCAAGAACGAGCAAATCTATTTAAAAATGAGCTTGACTTACTTCAAGACAAAGTTGTCAAGAACAATACTGAACAGAATAATCATGATGAGGATAAAAGGACATTTTTTCTTGAAAATGCTTGGTGCTCATAAAATAATGAACTGTGTTCTATACATATCTGATGAATGTGGATTTCATGATGAGAAATACAACTAGAGAACGTTGCACAGAATTATTCACATCCACCATGAAAAACTAGATGATGAAAAAAGCAGTCTCAAATTGTCATGCATTTTCAGAGCGGGGTAGGTAATTCTCTAAGTAGCCCCACAACCAGAATCAAGGCAGACATTAGCTTAATTTCTCATAATGTTTGAACTTTTTGACACATAGTCTGGAGTATTCAGTGATGGCAGAGTCGGGCCTGTCCTTCAAGCATCAGAACTAGGACAACAGAATTTAATTTTTTTTATTTTTTGTCTTTGAGTTTTAAAGACAGCTTTCAAGGAGGACTTGAGAAACTTTGATTTAGTTGGGAAAGACATTTCAAGAAGCAGGAGTTCCAAAACTGAAGAGAATTTTATAGGGAAAGACTAAAAATCATTGACCTTGCCACCTCCGTGGGCATCTGAGAATCCTTTACAGACTTTAACTAACATGACTCAGAATAGTTTCTTGAAACAATAGTAATTGGGCACCAAGTTTTCTTCCCTTTTGCTGAGGGCTACCTTCACCACAAAACTGACTTCCCCACATAACTGGTGTGCCCTATACAAGGACAGAGCAAATTCTAGTGGCTTAGGAAAAGGCACTAGAAACACAGATGGGGAGTGAAATAATGGTAAGATGGGAGGTGAGAACCACGATGGTGACCATTTACCAGAGCTTCAGCAGAAATGGGAAGAAAGCCCAACAGGTTGAAGGCCCCATAAAGATTCTACTCGTCATCTGGGCATCCAGCTAAAAGCTCAGTGTCTGCCAGTTCTAACATCGGGTCAAAGAGTCTACCCAACCCCCTTAAACCTTAAAACTTAAGGGTATTGTGAAGATGAAAAAAAAAAATCTTCCTTTGCTTACCTTTCTTAGTCTTATAATGCCATCCTGGGCCTGGGCATCTGAGGTGATTTCAAAGAGTGCTGTTCCATCTCCGTCAATGATGTCATATGACGACTGTGCATTCTCCCCAATGTCCTGATCGTTGGCCTTCACCCTTCCTATTGCAGTGCCGAGAACCACATCTTCTGGTACTGAGAAGTGATACAGACCTTACAAAAGAGGAGAAACCATTAGCACTGCACACATTCCAACAGTTCACTAATTCATTTGGCTGATCTACTGAGTACTTCTCTTGTTCTGGGTACTCAATAGATGCTGCCACTCCAGTGATGGAAAAGACAGAAATATCCTTTTCCCTTCTGCAAGGTGCAATTTTTTAACTGAGTCAGAGACAAATAGATCCCAGAAGAAGGAGTGATCTCTTTTCAAGTCTCTTCTGAGATATGGAACTTATTCAACCATATGTTTACCAAGAATATATTTGGAACAGTTATATTGGGATATTAGTGAGTCTCTACATGTAAGTTCTTTGCAGTTTGTTGTATAATCATGCTGACCGCCTGTGGGGATATTCATTGTTGTACAACATAAAATATCAAGCTAATTTCAGCACAGAAGGATGCAATGTGTAACACACTGAAAGTCACTTTTGAACTTACTTTTATATTTACAGACTTTGAGACCATTTTTGATAAAATCCAATTACTAAAGTTCTTCTGTGCCCAGTAGCAAGCTGTGCAGACATATGAAACACTCTTCTTCTTAGTAAAGTCCTCATTGCTCTGAAGACCAAACTCCTACCTTAAAACTCCCGAGGCAAAATACAATTGCAGTATATATGCATTCTCCAACAGGGGCAGGAAAATGTCACTAATTAGTAGCCTTAGTCACTCTTATTTTCTAATTACATGAGTTGCTATATTGGTGCCACTCACTTTCACTGGAGGAAGGGAAGCTGATGGTGCCGTAATCACAACCCCCGGCCCTTTACACCAGGGTGCACACCTGATCTGCCCTACACGGAACTGCCAAATGCTGCATTTCTTTGCCTGAGGGTTTCTCTGGCCTTCAGAACCCATTTTGCCCATTGCATGTCAGGCCAGAACGACCAGGGAATGAATTGCCACTTCAGAAACAGCCCTCAATGACTCACAGGAGTTAGTATATAAAATCTCAGTTCCTCTTTTCTGTGGTAGGATACATTTTCTTATTTCTTTTCTTTTTTAACAATGACCTAGACTTCCCTCAATTTATTAAAGCTCCAGTCACCCACAGGATAGCGATCTTGACAGTGCACATTTTTTGGACCCTCCTCTTTCTCTCACTTCCCTCTCCCCCTGGTATTTTATGGAACCATCTTTAAGCTAAACTACTTACAAAGTCTTGTCTCATTGTCTGATTCTGGAGAACTCCAATTCAGACAACAAGGAAGTTTTAGTCCCCTTGAAACCACAACGAGGGAAAAATAAATATTCAATGAACTATAAACCCAAAGAGAAAATCAAAACTAGAGAACAGTGCTTAATTCTAGTTTGAACTCAATCACTGAGTCTCTTGGATAAAACTAAAGCTCATTTTACCCAACATAACAGGATCTGTTTAGATGATGAGTCAGATTTCTTCTAGCCCTAATACAACTTTACTTAATAATGGAATAAAATGTCTCTTGGAATCATGAAGCTTTGGGGCTGGAGGACAAAAACATTTTCCAGATAGTTTCGCCATAAAGGTGGTACTGAAAATCATCATATCAAGCACAAATCTCCCAGTTCTCTCATAATTGGTGCAGTTGATTCCATTTCCTTCAAACTTTATATTCTAGGTAAGGGTTGAGATTATCCCTTTAGGAATGCTTATTAAATAAATAAGCCAGCAATCAGCCTCCCCTCGATACCAGTCCTACCTTGGGGAGTCCCAGCAAATGGAATCTTCCTTTATTTATTCCCATTCCCTCCTTCTACTCATCTCTATCAGCGTGATCATACCTAATAGTTATTACCTCTAAGAAAGTGAAGGCTTTTGAAACTCATCTGCCTGTGCTGAATTGATGTTAACTAGTGTGATGAAAATGTGTCAAACGGTCTATGAACCAAGTGTATGGTGCCCCATGATCATACTAATGTACACAGCTATGATTTAATTAAAAAAAAGAAATAAAAAAGCCTATTATGGCATTAATTGTAATGGCAACTGAAAAGGAAATAAAAGAGTGGGGAAAGAGCAGAAGAAATGCCGTTCCATTCCATAATTTTTTAAAGGGTTACATTGTTGCCTGATTTATGAAAGGCTGGGGGTAAAAATACTAAAATTTTAATGAAAAGGCAACTGTTATTTTTTTCATACCTTGGAATTTCTGGAGATAAATTCTCAAAGGCAAATATGTCATCTTCAAGTTCCACAAATATGTCATTTTCAAGCCCCACAAATCTCAATCTCTCCCATCTCTATCTTCATTTATCTCTATCATCTCTAATCTCTCTCTCCTCTCTTTTCTTTATCCCTACAAAAACCAGTGATCTTCTGGTATTTCCTATCCCAGCAAAGAGTACCTGCATTCACTGACTCTGTTATGTCAGAAATACAATAACCAACCTTCCTTAAATGAAAATACAATCTGTTCTTAGACTCCTGTCATTATTAACTCAAACATTATCACACCTATACACTTTTCTCCACACCCAGTGCAAGCATCCTTGTTTGCCAAAGTTACCATCCCCTTGTACATGGATGGTAGCAAATAACAACTTAAACTGGCTTCAAAACAGAGAAAATAATTGAACGAAGGCCAGATCTTTTTTATGATTTCCCTAGTATCACGTAACCTACAATTTAAAATCTTTTAATGGCTTCCCAGTGATCTTGTGATAAAGATCGTGGTACTTAAAATGCCCTGCAATTCCAAGTGCAGTGAATTCCTGCCAACCAACCTCACTCTCTAGCCTCTTGTGTTCCCCTGGCCCTCTGTGCTCCAACTACAGTGACATTCTTTCCAAACATAGCATCCACCATCCTTCCATAGGGCTTAAAAAATAATAATTATATATACTTAAGGTGTACAATAGGATGTTTTAATAAATAGAATCATCTTGGAAAGATGGTCACACCCCACGTTCATTGCAGCATTATTCATACAAGCCAAGAAATTAAAACAACCTAAATGTCCATTGACAGATGAATAGCTGAAGAAGTCCTGGTGCGCATGTGCACCTACACACAGGCACATACACAAACACGTGCACACACACACAGTCACACACACGCACACGCACACAGGCACACACACAGTCACACAGGCACACAGGTGTGCAGGCACACGCACACATCCACACACACACATGCACACAGGCACACATGTGCACACATGCACACACATGCATGCATACACACACAACGGAATATTACTCAGCCTTTAAGAAGGACACCCTGCCCTTTGCAACAAGATGGATAAACCTAGAGGACATTATATTAAGTGAAATAAGCCAGATAGAGAAAGAAACCACGGCCTGATCTCACTTATAAGTAGAATAAAAAGAAACTGAGTACCTAGACAGACCACTTTCAAACGTCTGTACTATCCATTTCATTTCCTTGGTTTCACCTTGCTCCAACTAATCTTATTCACCCTTCATATCTCATTTCAAAAGTCGCCGTGTCAGTAAGGCTTTACTTAAGAAATCATCTGCCTGTCATATTACTTGGATATATGCTCAGAAGAGAAGTGCTCTGTGAGAGCCCAAGAAGGTCGGCAAATAATAATTGTCTTTCTGATTCACCGACAGTCGCTGTCCAGAGTGGGAGGGTTTCTAAGGCGCAGCATGGCTGTAGCCAGGAAGAACAGTCATTGATTCCTGATGTCCCCTCAGTCACAGGAAGGAGGAGTGTTTTGTAGCAAAAGTACCCCATATTCGCCTTCCCCACCTCAGATGCTGGAGAGTTAGTCTCTTTATACAGCAAATGACAGCCATGTCTGAGCTGCATTTCCATCATCCTCTCAAGTTTTCTTAGCAGGAGACATTGTGCAAAAGAAAAATAACCACACCTCTTACAGCCAGATCTGCTGGTTCTAATTGTCTGTCATTATATGCTTGGTATTAGGAAATTTTTTCAACTTCTTTGAAAAGAAGTGGGGATAAGTTTAGTACCAAAATTATAACAACATAGTTGGCTGTCACACACACACACACACACACACACACGAATTGCCACACCTTGGATATAATAAGCACTCAACAGTTGCTATCAGTTTTCTGAATGTCATTGAATGTTATAATATAAAATCAAGTGGAAATATCATATTTACATTCTCGCTCAGTGCAGGAAATCCACTTACTCTGTGCAAATTTCGGAGGGTTGTCATTAACATCAGTAAGGGTCACTGTGAGTGTCGTGGTCCCAGACAGGCCGCCGGAGTGTCCACCCATATCTTTGGCTTGGATAACAACCAGGTACTCCTCCTTGGCTTCTCTGTCCATGTTGGGAAGGGCAGTTTTTATGATTGCTGAGGAAGGGGAAATGGAAGAGTAAGTTTCAGGCAGAGAGCTCATTCAGTAACTCATGTGTGAATCACACACAGACGCACATGTACACAGACACACACAGTGCACACATCAAATCCTCACTCGGAGAATTTTCTGTGTTCTTTTGACATTTAACTGGTGTCTGTCTGTGATATGAACACTGAGAAAGATTGTAGTCATAGAAGTTTGCAGATAACTTACAAAAATATTTTTTATAATGCATAAAAAAGAACTTGCAAAAACACCCATTAGAAAGGATACTGAATGGCATATCTTCCTCTACCAAATTACAGTATAAATCATAAAACAGCCTCATCTACCCAGGAAAACCCTGGAAGAGAAAGAATCCTACAATTCATCACATGCCCCAATTCCCCTACAAGAGGAGTAAATATACAAATAGCTTGAAGGTGCCGAGGTCAAAGATAAATTATTCTGAAGCTCACACATAACATTAAAGAGAAGAAAGGAAGAAGTGCCTCAGCTCAGATGAGTAAAACACCAATCAGAATTAATACAGCTAAGAATCTAAACCCTAAAACACTGTTCAACTATATTTATAGTTGAACAGTTCATTTTAATTGTTTAGTTACATCTTCTCTATTGTGAAAGTATTTTAGCAAAATTTGGAAGATATGGGGAAAAGTAGGTAAGACAAAATCACATGAAGTACAAAAGGATCATCACTGCTAAAATCTTAGTGCGTTTTGTTCTGATATATGTTCAGGGTTTCATGTGGGCCTGTAGATCTTTTGTCTCAATATTAACTTAAAATTCTTATTAAAGATTCAAAATTGGCTCCAATACATCTAAAGTTAGTTTGAGCATTATATAGCCCTCTCATGCTTCCATAATTTTTTCATAGATAAATATTGCTGGCATTTTGGTGTGCATAAATCCCAAGCTATTATATGCATATGCATACAAAGGTATAGATAAACATAAACACTTTTTAATTTTTTTATTTCAGAGTATTATGGGGGTGCACACATTCTGGTCACATATTTGCATTTGTACATTTTAAGTTGATGTTATAAGTGTACCCCTCACCAGGGATAAGTGCATTGCACACCTCAGGTGTGAATTCATCCTGCCCCTTTCCCCACTTCCCTCTGTTTGATTTCTATTGAGTTTTACTTCCACACGCACACATAAGCATTAATCAACTAGTTCCAATTTACTATACAAATATTTAACCACAAGCATGATCATAATATACACATTGTTGAAACTTTCTTTTCCTCTCAACAGATGTTTTTGAGAACCTTTCTTGTCATTACATAAAGATTCACCTTATTACTTGCTACAGCTGCACAATTTTTCATTGTTTTAATAAACTATAAGTAGCTTAAGCATTTTTGCATTGGTAGATACTGCAACTATTTCAATTTTTCCCATTTCAAACAACATATATATATATATATATATATAATTATAACACCTTTTTCTATTTCCTGCATTTTTATCAAACTTTATGTCATAAGATGCCCCCATATGGCTAAATATTCATAATAAATATTATTGTGACTAGCCCGAATAGTCCTATTGAATGGATGAAAGGAAACTACTGTCCAAATTAAAGATAATTTACCCCTAATTCACTTCTTTTCCTAGGGGCACCATCAATGTTCAATTCCGATTGAAAATGAGCCATTCTCTTGGCCATTTCTGAAGTTGCAATTCTGGTTTTTGGGATTCATATCTTTTCATTGAATCTTCTGTCTGTGAGAAGTTTGTGAGGAGTTCAAGGCTCTGAATCATTTGAGCAGCAAGTGGGTTATAAAAGTGGCCAGGGAAATCTAATCCACCCAGGCAGTGAGCAGGCTCTGAGAAGAGTGTGAGTTCTAACACATACATTATTAGATGCTGGCATCACTTTCATTAACACATCAGGGCTTCCCATTCAGGAAAAACTCAATTGGATAACCCTGCTTATTTGTAGCAGTATGATAATACCTTTCAATACAATGCTTTGTTTCAGGATTTGATCACCTCATAATATAACTCATAGATCATACCACATGGTTTAAAACAAAAATAGGAAGAAAACAAAACCAGATATAAAGTGACATTTCAAATTTGGGTCACTGTGAGGCTTTGTTGAGGGGGCAATAAATAAATAAGCAAAAGATATAACTGATATTATTAAGATTAACTGATATAACACCTCATCATATTAGCATGCTGAGATGCCAAGATAGCTACTTTGCTATGGATATATTTTCGTAATATGAAATATTTTCATTGTGGCTCCAGCTTTCAACAGGAAAGAGTAGAAGATTATTTTCCTCTTGTAACATTCACAGATGCTTATACCACCACATTCCAAGGTCTTCACCAATTACAATCGTCCACTGGACTTATGAATTTGATGTGGTGCTTCGAATAATCAAAGGAAAATGAGATAATTCCCTAAAGAAGGCAGCCACTTTTTTCAAGGAAGTTGATGAGATGAAGTCTAAACATGAGAGCTTTCAGGTTACTTGAGTGGAAGAATTCCTAGAAATTTCTTCCAAATAAAAGAAAATTGGTATGCAGTATTCTCATTATTTTAATATATGTGTGTATAGTGAGAGTGAAACATTTAAGAAACAAAACAAAACAAAACTGTGATGTCTCTCAGACTTGCTTGGAGTTAAAAGGTTTTTGATTCAATTGAATATGACACCCTGGGTTAGTGTCTAGGCATGAGGAACCATGGCAGGGGAGGCCATGCTCATCAGATAGGACAAGAAACATTTTGGTGGCGCCTGTGGCTCAAGGAGTAGGACGTCAGTCCCATATGCCGGAGGTGGCGGGTTCAAACCCAGCCCCGGCCAAAAACCACAAAAAAAAAAAAAAAAAAAAAAGAAACATTTCATGCGTCTCCACAAATTATAAAATTTTTTATTGTCCCCAAGACTTAGGTATACAGCTTTGTACAACAGTTAATCCTTGAATAACGTGGGGCTTAAGGTTGCCGACTTCCCACACAGTCTAAAATCTGTGTATAAATTTTAACTCCCCTACAACTTAACTACTAATAGCCTGTGGTTAACCACAAGACTTACCCATTTCATAAACAGTCAATTAACATAAATAAAATAGTATATACATATAATGCATTCATGACATTTCTTTTTCTTAATGTTTTTCAATATCCTAGGCTACATAGCTCATCAAGCAAGTTTTTCCACCTTGTTTGTAATTCTCCAAAACCTTTTCCAATATATGTACTGGAAAAAAAAAAAAAAAACCCTTCATACAAATGGACCTTATAGTTAAAACTCATGTTGTTCCAGGGGCAACTGGATATTCATAAATTTGATTTCCCTACTAAATGCTCCCTCATAATTAAAGTCAAGCAAATTTATTTTTTATTATCTTAGTCTTATACTTGTTCTTTTTGTGACTGTGATCATATTATTAAACCCTTCAGGACTTCACACCCCACCTTGTCAAAGACAACAAGCAGCCTCTCACGGATATTCTGATTATGTGAGATGATTCATGGAAAGTCCTTGACACACAGTAATTCTCCATTGTGCCATTGCCTGCCCACTTCACCTTCCCCAGCCCAACTTTATTTCTTGCTTGTCTGAATGGTGATTGGAGTGTTGAACATTCACCTTGTGCCCTTCTGGTCCAGCCCTCTCCACTTACTCTCTGTGTGAAAGAGTGATTGCCCTACTGATCTCCCTCTAGCAACATACATTACCCTAGGAGGCTTTAAGAATGGATCAGAGTAAAGGTTCCAGACAAAAATTCTCAGGTTTGGCCACTCTAAATTCATGATTTAAGGCTATTGTGGCAGCAGAGCTCTGTCTGGTGTCCAGCAGCTGCCTCTCATTCACTCAGCCCTTCAGGCCTCACAGTTGCCACCCTCAGGTGCTTCCATATCCCCCCAAGAGTCTCTCTTACCCCAGCCATACCTTTTCCAATTTCCCCTTCATTAAATTCTCCTCAATTATCCCATTCCTGCCAGGACCCTAAAAGATAGGCTCACTATCCTGGTACTTTGTCCAAGTGCCAAACACGTTGCCAGCATGTCATTCTGAAACAGACATCTACAAGTCAACAGTTCATATGTAATAATATATTATGGTCCAGGTGCCAGAATCCGAGAAAGCAGGGCAGATTGTTTCCTTGTCTGTGAAATGAGAATAATACCTCGTTGACTGAGCTGCTCAAGATGACCTGGCTGGGAAGCCGCACGTCCGGGAATCCTCACACTTCCTCTTTTCTTCCACAACATCGAGAGTAGATTTTCTTATTTCTAAGGCAAGCGGGGAGACTCTCCAACATTCCTTCAGAGCATGTAGCACACTTAACTGGCTTCAGTCAAAACTGTATAACAAACAGCTCTTGCTTTGCCAGAGCCCACCGCCTGTATCCTCCACCTTACAACTAGCAGCAGTCCTTAGAAAATCCAAAACTTCTTGTGCCACCTTGTGGCTGTAAAGTTGGGAGACATGACATCATGGGTCTCCTCGGTCCTCCTACTTGTCTCTTTGTACTGGGACTATCTATGCAAGTCACTTACCATTTTAATCCTACCAAAAAGGCAGGTCATTTTATTTCTACAGATATTTCAAGATACTGGAAATCTCCTAAAATAAAAAAAATTAAGATAGTCTTAAAACTCCTTTCCACTTCTTTCTCTTGCTTTGACTAACATGTTCTCCCAAACTTTGGCAGCTTTAGGCTGTTTCTTTTACAGACAAGAGCAAGAATGTCCCTATTTTTAAAATCATTGCTTGGTATTAAATTCTACCTAATACAGATAAGGAAATATAGTAATTAGGGCAGGTTGTTTTCCTACTAAGAGTTAAGTAGACAAAAATTTTGGCCTATGAATACTAAAAAGTGACTTCAGTCCTCAATTAAATGGTATGTCTCATCCATTCTCAGCTTTGGTTTTAAAATGGCAAGACAGAAGATTCCTACTTCCTTTTTTTGGCCCAAATAAACTAATTTTAAATATCTTTTGATGGTACTAATTTTAATAACTTCCTATTGCTCAAGACATAAGTTGCACCCTCCTTTTTTTTTTTTTTTTACAGTAGCAGCAAGTAGTAATAGCGCTCATGTCCTTTGATTGGTTAGGGTCACACCTTCTCAATCGCCCGTGACGAATTCAGAAGCTGGCTGTGTTCAAGATTCCATGACACCAATGTGGCAACCAATCAGGGATTTCACGCTTAGGACAAAGAGTATCACAAAATGTTTTCCTTTGAGATAATTAGTAAAATTACCAATGTGTTTAATAAATGACCTTACAATACATAAAATCAACTTACATCATCTTTTTTAACCATGGAAATTCTAGGACAAGACACTAAAGTGTATAAAATGATCTTATTAGTACATTTGTCTTTGACTTAAGAAAATTTCCAACTCGGTAATCATTCCAGGGTTTGGATTTAGACTAGACTCTCCTGTAATTATCAAGGCTTGGCTAAACCACAGAATATCCCTGGGGGGAATTTTATTTTTTCTTGAAAAAGAGGGGCTTTCATATTTTGTAATTTTGAAATAGGAAAACCACAACTGGTGTTCAGGAGGATAAGCTGGGCCTGCTGAACTCTCTCTACCATTAACTGCACAGTAGATTCAGATGATGGAATGTGAACAGTTATATTTTAGAGGTTCCCTGGCACTCCATTTTGAAAATCTAAGTTAATCAGACAATTAATGAGACTATTTCATTCTCCATGAATTTAATTCAGTGAAGATTTTAACCTAGCACTTATGAGCGGAGGTAGATTGGGGGTGAACGTTGGTAGGAGAATTAAGGAGAAAAGGGGAATCATCTTGTTCTGAAACCCCTATTCGTTACCTTACTGTGAATAGACGGGACGTGTCTATATTTTCCTTTATTTAAAAGACAGGGTTTTATCTTTGCTTCTTTTCAATCAAATGCAGATTTCTCTGGTTTGAAAGTTTAAGAATTTAAATCCTAGTCTGACCTCTGTTTTTCCAAGTACTCAACAGCTGCTTCCAAGTTTCATCATCCAGGGAGTACTTCTGATTAGATTCCAGTTTCAGTCATCTCAAAATTTTAAAACTTACGTTTGTATTTGTGTGTGTTTTTTCTTTCCATTGTCTTTGGCGTTATCACTTGAGAAGCATTTTGTATCTGTCATGAAGATTTCTTTTTATAATTTCCGTGATATCACCAGATTGGGAGGCTTCATGAGAAAGGCACAGAGATGCTGATTAACTCTTTTGTCATTTTGAAGGCTGATTACTGTAATTCACTCTTCATGGGTCTCCCAGATTGTGCTGTTCAAAGATTTCAGTTGATATAAAATGCTGTGCTAGACTCCTCTTTTGAATAAGACGTGTTGGACACATTATCCTGCTTATGAAACCACTAGCTTTGTTATCCCCAAACACCCTTTCTAATTCATTTACATTGTACAATTATCAGCCTATCTGTGAAAAAGCGTCTCTCATTTACGAGGTTAAGTGGTACAAAAGCACCAGAGACAAATTATTTCGAGGGGATCATACACAGCATGCATACTTTCTGCTAGCTATGTGATTTGTACTACATGCTACCAGTTATGAAGAATGAAGGATGTACTACTTGTATCCACAGATGGCTCAACACACGCTCACTTTACTACTGAATAATAACCTTCCAACAATGCCACACTTTCACAGATATACCACAAAGGAGAAAGTACAGTACGCCACTTAGACAAATGCATTGATATGTTTCAGCCTCTCCAGAGCTTAGAGAAAACTGCACTTCTCGGGCGGCGCCTGTGGCTCAGTGAGTAGGGCGCCGGCCCCATATGCCGAGGGTGGCGGGTTCAAACCCAGCCCTGGCCAAATTGCAACAAAAAAAAAAAAAAATAGCCGGGCGTTGTGGTGGGCGCCTGTAGTCTCAGCTGCTCGGGAGGCTGAGGCAAGAGAACCACGTAAGCCCAGGAGTTAGAGGTTGCTGTGAGCCGTGTGACGCCACGGCACTCTACCCGAGGGCGGTACAGTGAGACTCTGTCTCTACAAAAAAAAAAAAAAAAAAAAAAAGAAAACTGCACTTCTCTTTTTCGTGACTAATAATTTACGAATTAGCCAGAGAAGTGAGAGATGATAGAACCAGAGGAACAGAGAGATAGATGGATACAGAAGAACACAGATATACAGATAGAATGGCCTGGATTTGGAGAAACTATATCTCATATATTTCTGGCACCTTTTAAAAATATAACAACCTAGATGAAAATATAATTCCTCAAATGAATCAGGAATCAAAAGCTTATTTATACACTCGGACACGGTATTTTTAAAACAAAAACTTGTTGTAAAGAAATCCTACATGTAGCTTTCCTGCTCCTCAAAGTTTTAAGTTTAGATGTTTAGCTTTCCTTATGAAATTTTTTGAGAAAAGCAATTTAAATAGTAACAATAGTGAAATATTAAATTAGTGTTAATTAGAGATTAAAAGCATAAAATATTAAGCAGGCATTGAAATTATGTTACAATGATTCTCCTTAGAATGATTTTTTTCAATATTCCTTAAACATAATTTATGTCATGATTATTCTACATTGTAGTTATTAAAAATTGGAAAGGAAAATACCTGAAGGTTGCTTGATATATTTTCATGGAGGCACTGGAGGTATCCCTGTCCCATATTAAAAAGCACAGGTATTTATATGTTAGAGAATGGACTCCGGAGTTACATAAATGAGGACTTAACTTCTCTAAGAGTATTGCCTACCCTGCAACCTTGGGAGACTCACGAGACCGCCTGGGGCTCACTGATCTCATGCATAAAATGATATTGTCAAACGAGAGTTTGAGGTTAGTGTTATTACAGGTAAAAGGGCAAATATTTTCATTACAAGTGATTAAATATACACGATCAGACAATTTAGTTTACAAATTCATCCTAGAAAAAGCGCTACATACCTCATTGTTGAATATCACTATGGCCACCTTCAAAGTGCTCCTCCCTTGGGAAGCTAGGCACCAGCACCAGTGCCCGGCACACTCTTCAATGCAATTTTGGAACTCTTTTTCTGGAAGTCCATCAGAGCTTTCATTCTACCTTCTCCAGCAATTAAGTATACAGATGCATCTTCAAAAAAGTGCTTTAAAGGATGGACTAGGGGCCAGCATTGTGTACAGCTTCCCAAGGGGAATACTTCAAAGATGGTGATATTCAGCAATGGGGTCTGTAGCACTTTTTTTAAGATGTATTTATGAACTTAATTGTCTGATGGATAAACATATATGTATGCGTAAATACATGACATAGATGTATATTTTGTATTTAAGTTTATAAATATACCTATGTTCAGGTATACATATATAAACTCACACAGATATATGCGGGGGGGTTTATAAAGTTTGTGTGCAATTTAAAATTGTTGAATTTAAAATATCTGGTGGCGCCTGTGGCTCAGTGAGTAGGGCGCCAGCCCCATATGCCGAGGGTGGCGGGTTCAAACCCAGCCCCGGCCAAACTGCAACAAAAAAATAGCCGGGCGTTGTGGTGAGCACCGGTAGTCCCAGCTGCTCGGGAGGCTGAGGCAAGAGAATCGCGTAAGCCCAAGAGTTAGAAGTTGCTGTGAGCCGTGTGACGCCACGGCACTCTACCCGAGAGCGGTACAGTGAGACTCTGTCTCTACAAAAAAAAAAAATAATAAAAAATTTAAAGTATCTACACATATATTTGTATTTACATGTTATAAATATATACACATACATAAATTTAAAGTAAAATTTAGATATTAGTTCAGTGGTAGTAATAATTAAAGTAAGCTTATGCTTTTTATTGGTATATAAGGGACATATAGGCTGGGCACGGTGGCTCATGCCTATAATCCTAGCACTCTGGGAGGATAAGGTGGGTGGATTCCCTGAGCTCATGGGTTCAAGACCAGCCTGAGCAAAAGCAAGACCCCCCATCTCTAAAAATAGACAGGGGTTGTGGGGGGCCCCTGTAGTCCCAGCTACTTGGGAGGCTGAGGCAAGAGAATCACTTGAGCCCAAGAGTTTGGGGTTGCTGTGAGCTATGACACCCAAGAGTGAGAAAGTGAGACTCTGTCTCAAAAAAAAGAGAGAGAGAGAGAGAGAGAGATACCATCAAGGGTACGTATGTGTGATAAACTTATGCTATTTTTTAATTTAGAAGCAAAGATTATATTCAGTGACAATACATGCTATATGAACATCTCTCACCAGTTTCAGAGAGGTAATAGCACTGCAATGATTTCCAGTTAACAACGTGATTTCTTCTTTCACATTCAAATCTCCATGAGATTTACGGTCAAGCATTTTTCACCTAGCACTCTACACCATTGAATTTGCAGGCAGAATGCCTTTCTTCATATACTTTGGAACAATTTTGTGTGGATAACACAGTCTACACTATCCTGATCCCTTACTGGGCCCCTTAGAATTCCATTCATTCTTTCGGACTCAGTTCTGATGTTTCAGCAGCTTCCTTTGATTTCATGCACCTTTGCTAGAAACTTCCTCATAGAATTTACTTTTATGTTTCTTCTCCATTTCAGAACCTCCTCTATTTTAACCTGTCAGGATAGTAAATTAGTGGGTACAGAAACTATGTTGTATTCATCCCTGAATACCCACCACCTAACACAGTCCCTGCCACATAATAAGTACTCAAGGGAGGAAAAAATGGTAACTGGAGCTTTTTTCAAGCTGATTTGGGGGCACAGCACTGGAGTTTGCGAGTCTTTGAAAAATAGAAATAATTAGCATGTCTCTAGGGCCAGACATATAGAAGCTGTTACAAGGTCACAGAGCCACTAAGTGAAAGAAGATATCAAGATTTAACCTCCAGTCTTACTGCCTTCAAGGCTCCAGGGTTATCCCATGCCCTGTGGCCCAAGAATCATATCTTAGGATTATGCCAGTTTGCCAGAGGAAAAGTGTAACACTTCACTGAATTCTGGTAAAGGGAGTATTTTTTTTTAATTAAATCATAGCGTGTTTTGTGGACTAAAGGACACAATACTTCTCATTTCTATAGATATTTTACCCATTTAATAATTGACATTTGAGTTAGTAGTTAAATGTCTCAGTATAAATTTGTGGAACAGTATTCTAACATTTCAGATATTCCCAAAATGATTTAAAACAAAAAAAAAAAAAAGGAGTGGTGCTGATGGGCGATGCATCCTAGTAACATTTCATGAATATAATCACTTAGAGTTGAATTCATGAAAAAACAAGTGCTCTGACATATGTGCTTCCCTAAAAGAAATGGTGCTATCGTCCTACTTGTTATTTTTGTAGTTCCATAGTTACATGTATGTATTTCTTTTGACAAATATATAGTAATGCCATTCAATTCCCCTATAGTCACTGAAAGTACAACTTAAATCATTTCCCAGAGGTGAAAATGCAATATCAGGAGGTTTTAAGGGGGTTAGGATGCAGTCCAGCAAGGAGGAAGGTCTTAGGCAAGATAGCCCAGACTGAGGCCACACAAGGACCCAAACCTCAGTCATTTGAATCTTAGATTTGTTATAAAAAATTAATAAAATATTTGACTAGAAGCTCCATGTCCAACCAAACATAATAATGAAAAAAATATGGTTTTCTTTGCCAAAAACCTGCCACAGGGTCTCAGAAAGGTATTTGTCAATCACCTCCTGTGCCATCTCAGCATCTTAATATGCTTCCGTTTGACAGACGTGGTGTCTTCCACATAGGTTTTATGTAGTAACCCCTACGTGCCCTGCCCCATTGGTATTTGAGGAGAACAGTAGGCTTACAAGCTTTAAGTCAGGTTGCTGAGAATCATTCAAGTATCTCCATATGTAAATATTTCTTCCTTACAGGTGGATTTCTTGGGTTATAATGCAATGTATCCTTTGATGAAAGAGCTATAGCTTCTTAATGACCCCACCACATAGATTACAGACATATCCATAATGTATGAAATCCTTGCAAGTGGATTAACTATCCTGCCCCTTCTCAATATCTTTGCTTCCAACATGCTAATAACTTTAGAGTGTAGACTCTAGATTCTGTAGCTCATGGATTCCCTGGTGAATAATTCTGCACAAACCACCATTTCCAGTATCAACATATGGCTAGCCAAAGACCAATGCTACCTAAACTGCTAATTTTGAGTTATAGCAAAATACTTGCAATTATTCCTATTCAGCATTAAGATGAAATTTCTTTTCTCCTACATGAAAACACTCCCAGCAACTCCTCAATCAAGTGGGATTATTTCTGTGAAGAACTTGTTGGCACTATTCTTTCCTTAGGCCATAATTCCAATAACTAATTATACATATGATAAGTATGGGCACTTAAAAAAAAGTGAAAGTCGCTTTCAAAATTAGTGAAATTAGTGCATGTTTTCAGAACTTCCACAGATGAGAACAGCAAGGTTGGAGTGTGGATACAGCACGTGGTCTCGAGTTGCCTATTAAGAAATGGAGCCAAAATTCAGATCTGAGTCCAAACCTCAGTGACTATTTTCAACTCTTAGAACCTCAGTCTCCTTAACTATAAAACAGACAGAGAAATCCCCACCTGAGAACATATGAAATAGCACCTAAAGTAGTTCACAGAGGAAAATAGATAATCAAAACAAACTCTAGTTGAATTGACATCATGCCCATATGTTAAAGTCGCCCTGATTCTTTTATTCTACTCAGGCTTCAAAGGAACTTTCTGCTCCTAGGTATCAATCAGACGTGCTGTGTCACATTGATCACAGGCTGCCAATGACAGAGGAGCAGGACACGGTGTTTGAAGAGCCCAGACTTGAGATAGCATGCTGGGTTTGATGTCTGGCTTCTTCTCTTCCAGGTATTGTAGGTAACCAGAGAATTTCCCCGACTGTCTCTGACTCTCTGATTTCTCTTCTGCTATATAATGACTGTGATTACTCCAGAGTTTTCTTCTTTAAAGGATGCTCATTAAAGACGATAATGCACGTAAAATAGTCAATCCATAATGAAAACATAGTTGGCTGCCCATTAGGATGACAACTACCACTGCTACTACAGCCTCAGAAGTCCGTGGTTACTACAGCATGCAAAAGGTCATAGAGACACAGGGAGAGATTTGCTCCCATTGCTAAACACAGGACAGGGGAACACAGTGGCACCAGAGAGAGGGCTTTGGCCAGAAGGGGAGCATCTTTCTTTGATTGTGGTATCTGCCATAAACAGATATCAAGGGATTAGATGTGCTGATGACTCGCCCAAATTTCCCTTTAAGTAGGAACTGGGAACCAGGCTGACCTCATATATACACACACATTCCCCCGAGAGCTTTTTTACCACCATTGTATTGCCAAAGAGGCTTACAACACATTGAGATATACAGAAAGGAAAGGTACTCAAGTACTGAGGGGAGTTACATGCTATACAAGTACTAAGGGGAGTTACATGCTATAGACACTTAAAATTCCGACAACTTGATTCTTTAACAAGAATCCAGAGGGTCCAGATCTCACAACTAAACCTGGGGAATCTCATTACCACCCCTTTGTTCCTTTCAAGCCCATACCCCACTTGACCCTTTTGTTGAATCCCACACATTCTTTGAAAGCTTCCTGCTTTCTTCTTTGGGGGTGCAAACTCTCTTTCTTCCCAGTGCAGTGACTTCCCTCTCTTCTTTCCCATTATCTCTCAAAACAGAACTTCCTTCGTCCTTCTCCCCTCGTGCCTCTGCTCAGACAATATTGCCCCGGGATCCCCACTTCATCACATCAGTGTCTGCGCAAGACGTGTCGCCAGCTCTAGGCGCTATCAGCAGCTCTAGGCGTAACACGTGTGCCCTCTTTTCTCTCTCTTGCTTATAATCATTGATTTCACTTATTGTTTGCTTTCCTTTGTATATTTATATTTTGCAAAAAAAAATTATTTCTACTAATGCATTAAAAAGTCTTGCTATGTTGCCCTGGCCTGGAGTAAGCGTCCTGCCTCAGTATCCTGAGTTGAGTGGATTGCAGGCATGTGCCACCACACCTGCCCCCTCAAACTCTTAATTGGTCACGATGATTACATGTGGTTTAACTGTTTCTGTTTTCTGTGCTTCTTACAAAGAATGCAAGCCCTTGGTTGATTGCTTAGAAACTTGCAGCCACGGCCTGCACAAGAAGTTTTATGCCTTCTTTAGAAGTTACCTCTGTACATGCACTGAAGGGCAACACATATAAGAAAAGTCATGTGATACAGAGAAAAGCGTGGGCTAGGACAAAAGCATAAATGTGTCTTCAAATCTGACATTTATGTTGTGGGTAACTTTGAATAAATCTCTAATCCTTTCTCTTCGCAAAGTCTGTGACACTAATCTTTTGTCACTGAGATGATCGAGGAATTAAATCAAGGAAATGCAGGTAAAGTTGTCTGAAAGATAGACCTTTCCTATTCCTGCAAAGTACAGCAATAGTAAGTGACTTACTCAAAGTCGCACTGCTAACAAAAGACGTTGGAGTCCAGAAATTTCTAACTCCAATTCCAGTAGTTCTCTCCCTAAGCAACAGTCTATTTTTTTGTCCATCCTTAGGAAAAACACCCTTCCTGACAACCAAAGAACATATCAAAATATACTGTGTCATAGATAGAGGAAGATTTCACTGATTACCAAACTCTTTAACTTTTTTTTTTCTTTTCATTATTGCTAGAAATTGTTGCCAAGTGATGGCCCCAAAGGCGTCCAAAGATAAGAGAGCGCTGTTGATCCCTTCTCAATCTATCACACATTCTTCCTAGAGCTACTTGTCTGATCATTTCACATTCCCATTATGCGAAGTCAGTTTTATTCTTTTGCTTCTACATATTTAGAGGCAAATATCAATAAAATATTATAAGCTTCACAGTCTGTAGGAAAATGATCAGATATGATAAATTCTAGATGTCCATTTTTTCCAGTGTGACATCATAATATCCAATCAGAAAGCTGGTAAATGCAATAAATCAACCCTTCTTTCATCCCAAGTGGTTTTTCATACTTGTGCTAACTCGGTGAAAATATGAGGTTAGACAATGAAGTTCAAAGGCTCATCCTAGAAAAAGTCCTGCATGCCTCATTGCTGATTATTAGTAAGATCGCCAGATGGCTCAGGAAGTACTTCAAAGGTGACCACAGGATTTTCAGCAATGAGGCACATCATACTTTTTTTAGGATGAGTTCCTAAACTTAATTGTCCAACCTCGTACTCCAGAGTCATCTCTGATTTCTCAGCAAACCCATAGAAGGGCAAGAGAAGGGAAGCCGCATTACAGTCTTTTATCTCTTTAATTTTTCCACTTGGTTGGAAAGTGCGATTCAGAGTAATGAGCATAAAGAGAGAACTTCTAATGAGATGGGCCCTGTGCTAAGGGTTGGAGACACAGAGATAAACGAGGCACAGAACTCTGGCCTACAACAGCTCACAATTCAAAAGATGAGGCAAGAGTGAGCAACAGCTGCTAAAATGCAAATTGCCCTCCTGTTTTGGCCACTGCTATCATGTTTTCTATCACTCTATCATAACACTTGTAATACCAAATGTGTTTTCTATATGTGCTTTTGTTCTTAACTTTGCATTTACCATGTCTGCCCCTCTCTGTAAAAATTTATAAGGCTTTAAGCATCCTCTTTTCCTGCTCAGGCTTTACTACTCCAGTATATATGGTGAATACCTGGTTTACTCCTTGAGCACTTTGATAAACACCATAACACCAGATAGAAGGGATTTCTATCATTCCATGTTATAAAAGGACAGTCCTGGTGGCGGTGCCTGTGGCTCAAAGGAGTAGGGCACCGGCCCCATGTGCTGGAGGTGGTAGGTTCAAACCCAGTCCTGGCCAAAAACTGCAAAAAAAAAAAAGGACAGTCCTGAACTTGACATCCCTGTACCTGTTAATCCCAGGAGCACACCATGGTCAGTGTGACTATGACCATGAGCAAGTCACTTCATTTTTTCAGTCCTCTCTTCCTTTGTAAAAAGAGCATCAGGATATCTCTCCCCGAATGTCAAATTATTAGTCAGGTTTCCCTGCCCAGCCCTTGCAAAATAATACCCACTTTCTTCTGGCATTCCTATTCTTCCTTACGCAGCCAGCAAAATCTCTGCCCACATGCATGTTCGTGGAAGCAGATAGGCAACAAATAAATTGACTTTTTTGTTTATTGATGTCTACCTAGCCCTCAGAACCGTACCTGGCATGTAACGGTCTCTCAGTAAATTTTAATATTTTTAATGACTCGATAGTTGAATTAATATATCTTTTTCTCTAGGAGCTTGTTTGAAATTGCTATGGCTTGAATGTTGGTTCTCCCCCACCCCCAACTCCTATGAAAATTTAACTGCTATTATAAAAGTATTAAGAGGTTGGACCTTTAAGAGGTGACTAGGCCATGAGGGCTCTGCCCTTAGGAGTGGATTAATGCCATTATCACAGGAATAGGTTCCTTATAAAATGACTGGTTTGTCCCCCTTTTGTCTCTGGCTCTTGCCCTCTCTCTGCCCTTTTGCCATGTGGTGCCTTTGGAAGCAGCAATGAAGCCTTCACCAGATGTCAGCTCCTTGAACTTGGACTTCCCAAGTTCTAACTCTTCCCAGAACTGTGAGAAAATAAATTCCTGTTTATTATAAGCTTCCCAGACGGTGGTATTCTGTTATAGCAGCATACAAATGACTAAGATGGAAATGCCATATGAAAATACACATATACAAATAATCATGATTTGCGGACCGCATCAGAATACACACAATGAGAGCTGGCTTCCCCCCCCCCCTTTGCTCTAAAATCTCTGGCCATAGAATTCTCAAAAACAAGAGCAGTTGTGTCCTACTTAACAGGGAGCTGCACGCTGTTATTAATTTATGCCTTTGAAACACTCTGAATTCCTTGGAATCAAATTACTGTTGTGCTTATTCTCAGTCTTACATAAATATTTGCACATGTGAAAATTCAGCACCTTGACATTTCTTGAAATGGCTGTGTGGGAAAATGAGGTAGATTGCTTCACAGGCAGGCATTGGTAGTCAGCATGGAGGAAAATGGCCCATCGTAAGTGCAGCTCCAAGTGGTGCAGCAAATGTGTAGAACCATGGACCCACGAGGGGGAGGAGAGGTGAGGAGTGACTCTGAAATGCCACCTCCTGTCAGCAGGTCAGCGGCTTCTAGGTCTGAACACACAGCTTGGGCCCTCCAGTACTATTATCTAGGGCTAATCCACCAAGATCAGAAGGATAATTTTTGTTTTGTGTATTAAATGAAAATAAGACTCAATTTTTCACCCAAATTCATTTCAAGACAATGATCTATGTTACCAACACATTTCAGTCTCAGTGTGACCCAGAATTGAGAAATGCAGGATTCAAGGGAGTAATAGGTTAATGACCTTCAATAGAAATTCTAAGTTTGGCAGGAAGGGAACTCCTATATGTGAGTGAAAACTATGTATTTGCCGGGCACTTTGCATATCTCAACTTAAACCCTTTAAGACCTCTGTCATATAGCTATGATCGTTAAAGAAACAGTATCTCAGAAATATGAAATCAATGTGACAAGGTCATGCAATTAGGAAAGGTTGGAGTTAAACCCAACCCTGACTCTGAAGTTGACCTTCAGAACTTTACACATTGTATTGTTTCTCCTGAAATTCTAAACCACGTTGTCACTACTTTGAATCCTTTCACTCACAAATAGTGACCACTCAGAGGCTTGGCTTTGTTAAAAGACAGATGTTTGTATGTAATATGGAGCTTTTGTTTGTCTTGTTCCTTTCAACCAATTTTTCAGTTACTATAGATGACAGCCTTCAATAACTATTTTCCTGAATGTAGGAGGCATGTTACTTTAGAGTTCATGTGAAATGCAAATAAGACAAATCCAATTTTAAACGTGTTTTTCCCTTAGTCTATTTTCAAAGGTTATAGAAAATGATGTCATCCCAGCATAGATTTTATTATGATGATTCTAATATTTGATTGTTGGTAATCTTGTATAACTGTTAGATAGCAAATAGAACATGGTGGGTTGGCTGGGCACAGTGGCTCACATCTATAATCCTGGCACTCTGGGAGGCCAAGGCAGGTGGATCACCTGAGCTCAGGAGTTCAAGACCAGCCTGGGTAAGAGTGAGGCCCCATCTCAACTGAAAATAGAAAAACCAGCCAGGCACTGTGGCAGGTACCTGTAATCCCAGCTACTCGAGAGACTAAGGAAAGGGATCAATTGAACCCAAGAGTTCGAAGTTGCCGTGGGCTATGATGCCACAGCTCTCTACCCAGGGCTATGAAATTACTCTGTCTCAAAAAATTGCAAACCTCCCAAAATAAAAGCACACACATAGAACACGGTGGGTGAGGTGAGGTATTTCCTTCTAACCTGTGTAGAAAAACGAAAGAAATATTACATATAGTGTGGAAAAGCACACTTCCTGCATGACATTTATAATTATTTTTTCAATATCTGATCATTAAAAAGCTGGGGCCTTGGTGTGTGTCACACTTTATGGAGGCAAGACATGATTGCAAGAGGGACTTTGCCTAACAATTGCAATCAATGTAACCTGGCTTATTGTACCCTCAATGAGTCCCCAACAATAAAAAAAAAAAAAAAAGATATAGCAAAAAAAAAAAAAAATCTGGGCAATTATGACATAAGAGAAAGACTTAAAAATATGATTTTGTAAAGTTAATAAAAGGGGTGGGAATGCTACTTTGGTTGATAATGCTACTTTGATACACAGTCAGATCCTAAGACTTTACTAAAATCATAGAGCGAGCAAAGCTAATTCTGTAAGAACACTGTGAGGCGGGTTTTTTCCTTGATCCTATTTTGCGAAGGAGAAACTAAGAACCGCCACGTTTCATTCCAAGCCTTCTCAGTGACTAAGTGTTTTAGCAGTAGTATAGTCAGAGGCCTGGCACACACTATGTTTTCTGTTATTACTATTTGTGTCTGGGGTTACAAATTCATATTCTGCTGAGAATGAGAGCCAAAAAATGAAATTCATAGTTTGCTTCATTATGTAAATATTGTCATTTTTTAAATGTATAGCTCATGAATGTATTGGCTCATAAAGGGCACAATTAGGCAATCTCAATTCCTGTCAGTAAGAGAGCCACAGGTGTCAGATTGTAAAGGTGGCTTCTAAAATAGATAACACCACAGCAACAATACTAAAGTTAATGGGATGGAAAGGAAAATTCCAATAGCGCTCTGTCACACACAATAAAACTTTATTGCACATGGAAACCACTGTTAAAGAAATTCTCCAGATATTAAAAATAAAAAACTTCTATCTAATTATGGTTGTCCTTACATTCACCAACCAGTTCAACTCTGTTAACCTATGAACACTAAAATCACTAATTTACCAAATTCCAAATTCCTGATCCTTGTGGTCATATAAAACTGCCTAGCTCATGATAAAACTAGCACATTTAAAATCCAGAATGGCAAATTACACATAATCACAAATTGTAAATTACTCTAGTGTAATTTTTAAAACATTTTAAAAATTTTTTTCTTTGTTCTTAGTTGTATTTACATAGCCTTAGTTTATCCTCATAAGAACTCAAAAATTGTGTGTTTTTAATTTATTCTATACAACACCAGGCACACAAGAGTGTGAAAAATTTAGCCATTCTACAATGATTTATTCTAAAAGTATGAGTAGAAATATACACTCATTTTCATATTATAACTACGTAATTTTCTAACTATAAGAGAAAGTAAGCCTATAGACCAGTAGTTATAGTTGAAATTTCTTTTGAATAGCATTTTCCTGTAAGTAGAAAAATTCACAGGTTTTTAAAGAATGAAGAACGATTCTCTTGGGATGAACTATTCTTTCTAAGTAGCTCCATCTTGGACTCCCCTACCCCAAATTATTGAATTTTCCACATTCAGATGAATCTAAAGTAATTATTCTGGTTATTCAATAATATTTCATTAATTTTTTTCATTTTCCTTTTTTGAAATCTAAGCCGTTCTTTCAAATCAATAATAGTAATAACAATAAATCAACCATCTCATTGCCTTAAATGTTTCCTCTGTTGCACTTTGGACAATAAACATGAAGATATTCAATTGATGTAATTTTGTCACAATTCTTCATGATGACATCTCTCCAGTTCTTTAAAGTCCAGGAGGTTGGCTTGCGCCCGTAGCACAGTGGTTACAGTGCCAGCCACATACACGAAAGGTGGTGGGTTCAAACCTGGCCCAGGCCAGCTAAATAGCAACAAAAAATAGCTGGGCATCATGATGGTGCCTGTAGTCTGAGCTACTTGGGAGGCTGAGGCAAGAGAATCGCCTGGGCCCAAGAGTTGGAGGTTGCTGTGAGCTGTGACACCACAGCACTCTACTAAGGGCAACATAGTGAGACTCTGTCTCAAAAATAAAAAGTCCACGAGGTCAGGTCTCTTGTCTACCCACTACATCATTTTGTCCCTGAGAGTGGAGTGATTAATAAATATCTATTTACGTAATTGAATAAAAAAAGTTCTTAATTGAATATAAACATTAGTCTAAATGAGGGCATTGAAGTGTTTAACGTGCCTCTCTTCTTTTCTTTTTGCTTCTAAATTCATTGACTTTGCATTGTTTTTTATTTTCCCTAATCCTCTCCAGTTGTAGCCTGAAGCCTAATAGAGTAGTGCATGAAAGTAGATGGATGTGGTCCAGAAACTGGGGCTGTGCCTTTTACTGCCTAGGTTCTTCTCAGCAGTTAATCTTTCCCATGGCCTTTATGTCTTTATATGCAAAGTGAGGATCATAGCGCATAGTTACTAAGAAAAATATTAAAATGGCCCAGGATAGGTGATCAATGAATGGTAACTTCCATTGTTTTCAGAACATAAATGAAATAGACTGGGATGCTCAGATTTATGTTCCACTGCGGTGAACGAGAAGTCATTGCTTCCAGAAGGAAGAAGAGACGCAAAGTGAAACAGAGGCGCTGACACTGTGCGCTGGTCTGCGTAGAACCTGTGACGTATGCTTATGTCCCTTGTTTGTTTTCGACAATGTCACAGCTACTGCTCCCGAATAATCAGATGTTGTCATTCATGTATATCAACATGACACAGTCGCTAGGACCCCTGTGCTTATGGTAGAATCTATTTTTAAAACAATCTTTCTCATAGAGCAAAATTATGTCTCATATTTTAGTCCAGAGAAAATTACTTCATAGAAACATTTCTAGAATTTGCCTTGACAAGGAAAAGGAGTAGTTGCCTTCTTCAACTTGCATTCTTTTAGCAGATTCCTACTCATGCATCAAAACCTGTCTCAGAGACCACCTTTGGCTTAGAGAAAAGTGGTCTCCAATGTTAATTAACACCTTTCTCATATACCCTTGTAAGATGCACCGCTGGTGTGAAACTTGGTAAACAGTCTGTAAAGCTAGTGAATGATGCCCCATGATCATATCAATGTACACAGCTATGATTTAATAAAAAAAAAGAATTAACACCTTTCTCTGTGCGTCCAATAACTATGTATAGAATAAATACAAATACATATATCCTGATATGTGTGGGCATATTATATTTAACTCTCTGTTAAACAAAAACATTAGAGAATCCTTCTTTGGGGAGGCTGTATCTAAAAATTACCTTTGCTACAGCATTTAATTATTGAGCCCTGGGAATTTATGAAGGAATTATGTTCAACATAGTCTTCCATGCCAGAAATTCAGGGTTAGGCCATAAGAATAGAGAGAAGGTAACTACACTAATAAACACAGAAGGTTACTGACTATATCTGTATTTCCATCTATCTGTCGATCTATATCTGGCATCAACCCGTATGCACATTTTTGAGTATAAAAAGTGTTGTCACAAATTTAAATCTCCTGAGTATTGGTTACTCTTTGATACTCAGATAAACATGTTTTCCTTTGTTACAAGTGAACACAAACTTTTGTCTTTCTTCACCTAATCATTTTGAATGATTTTGAATGAATTCTAGTTCAAATGAAACTCAGAACTAGATTTCAAAGGGGAGAAATAACATCACTGCAGGAATAGAATATACAATTTAATACTTCAGAGACATAATACATAGTAAGCTGGAAAAAGAACCTGGTGTGTTCATGTTGAAGGGATGTTACTGGGGAACAAATATTTGGTTTTCCTCCCCAAGTATTTGGTGTTTCAACACCACTAAGTATTTGGTGTTTCATGTTGAGGTGTCTGTGTGGTTTACAGTCTTTCTATTCACCATTCACATACAAAGACCTTAGTTTCTCCTGGTATATAGTCCTGTGACTCTAGCTATGGTCAGCACTGGACAGCTCCCTGTGTACTTTTAAAAAATGGTTTGTCAGACAAGTGTAGGTAACGTGATAGTCACACTACCTCAAGCTTATCCAAATAATTATCTGTTCCACGTGCTTGGTCTGAGGGGATTAGTTTTAATGATCATAAAACAATTAATATGACCACAGCACTTACTCAACCTATTTCATTTCCCGTAGGAGATACTAAGCAGGAAAATGAATCATTGTTAAAGTCAGTATGTGTGAGCAGCCAGCTGTCACGTTCATTGTCATATGAGAGCTTAATTATCAGTGAAACATTTGTTGGGGACACATGTCTGAACCTAGTAAGCAGGGGAATATTATAAATTTAAAATTAAAATTTGTCATTATTATCTTCATTATTTAGTTTGGGCATTTCAAACAATGCAGTGAAATGTAAATTTAGGTATCCATCACTTTAGATACTAATTATTCACTCGTCAATTTATTTATCTGTTGATTTATCCAACAGATATTTATTGCGATCTATATATATCAAGCATTTGGTACCTGTCTGGCTGTGGGCATATCATTTAACCTAAAGGATCTTCGTAATTTTCATCTTTATGAAGACATTTTGAAATGGCTACGTGACCTGGTATAGGGATTAAACACGAGCACAAGTAAAGACACCAGCCAGTTTGTTGCTGCCTACGATTTGCATTCCTTGTTCGCTGGTGGTTCTTATATCTTAAAGTGAAGAACTTGGGAAAGGCAACTGTCTCTCTCTGCCTCAATTTTGTCCTACAACAAACATTATCATACAGTGAGACTTTTTTCTTTTTCATTAGTTGTTATGAATATGTGTCTGATATTTGAAAGGAATGCCTCTCTGCCTATCTTCTTTCTTCAAAAATTAGAGAAATCTATATCCTTTACTGTGTTGAAAAAAAAAAAAATTGGATTCAGAATACATGAGGAAGATCTCCCTGTAGGTGAGAAAATTGCCCTTGGCTTTATCCCAAATCCTCCTCTCTATTGGCTTTGTGCCTGTTGTATCGGGGAAAATTTCTGTTCTACACCAGGAATCTAAGAAGGGACTCTATCCACATGTTACAGAAGCAACCGCTCCCGTCCCTTCCCCCTACCTGGCCACATTTTACAAGACGGCATTCTCTAGAAAGGGTGTGTCATTTTTTTAAAGTCTGTCATCTTTGCGATGGGTGGAGACACCTCATCTTTTGATTATCACTTGGCACGGACAGAGGTTCTTCCTTTCCTATGATGTGGCTGTCTCAGGCCATGGTAAAAAGCCAAATTCCTTATCACTCCTGCCCTTCAAACTTTCACTTTTATTCTAACAGTTTTAATAGAAATGAATGGTTTGTATTTGACATGGCTGAAATACTTTCCTGTCTACCATGTGTGCAATAGCTTTAGGTTGTTCTACGTAGAAATGTTCTATCAACAATGTCACATTTTGTTTCATTCAATGCAAGAAAATTAGCAAAACTGCTAATATTGAAGATATTCATAATAGGATATGGTAGCTCACAGCTGTATCCTAGTACTTTGGAGGCCACGATGGGAGAATTGTTTGAAGCAGGAGTTTAAGATCAGCCAAAGGGAGAGAGAGACCCCTCAGATCTGTTTCTACAAAAAATACAAAAAATTAGCTGAGTGTGGTGGCAGGGGCCTCTGATCCTAGCTACTCAGGAGGCTGAGGCAGGAGGATTACTAGAGCCCAGGACTTTGAGGTTTGAGGTTGCTGTGAGATATGAGGACGCCACTGCACTCTAGACTTTCTCTCCATATATAAATGCATATATGTGTGTGTGTATATATATATATACATAGATGTATATATTCTTAATATATACACACACATATGTACATATTCTTAATATATCCACATACACACATATATATGTGTATATTCTTTTTTTTTTTTGATTGTTGGGGATTCATTGAGGGTACAATAAGCCAGGTTACACTGATTGCAATTGTTAGGTAAAGTCCCTCTTGCAATCATGTCTTGCCCCCATAAAGTGTGACACACACCAAGGCCCCACTCACCTCCCTCCTTCCCTCTTTCAGTTCCCCCCCCATAACCATAATTGTCATTAATTGTCCTCATATCAAAATTGAGTACATAGGATTCATGCTTCTCCATTCTTGTGATGCTTTACTAAGAATAATGTCTTCCACTTCCATCCAGGTTAATACGAAGGATGTAAACTCTCCATGTTTTTTAATGGCTGAATAGTATTCCATGGTATACATATACCACAGCTTGTTAATCCATTCCTGGGTTGGTGGGCATTTAGGCTGTTTCCACATTTTGGCGATTGTAAATTGAGCTGCAATAAACAGTCTAGTACAAGTGTCCTTTTGATAAAAGGATTTCTTTCCTTCTGGGTAGATGCCCAGTAATGGGATTGCAGGATCAAATGGGAGGTCTAGCTTGAGTGCTTTGAGGTTTCTCCATACTTCCTTCCAGAAAGGTTGTACTAGTTTGCAGTCCCACCAGCAGTGTAAAAGTGTTCCCTTCTCTCCACATCCATGCCAGAATCTGCAGTTTTTTTTTTTTTTTTTTTTTTTTTTGTAGAGACAGAGTCTCACTTTATGGCCCTCAGTAGAGTGCCGTGGCATCACACAGTTCACAGCAACCTCCAACTCCTGGGCTTCAGCGATTCTCTTGCCTCAGCCTCCCCAGCAGCTGGGACCACAGGCACCCACCACAACGCCCGGCTATTTTTTTGTTGTTGTTGTTGCAGTTCAGCTGGGACCGGGTTTGAACCCTCCACCCTCGGTATATGGGGCCGGCGCCTTATCGACTGAGCCACAGGCGCCGCCCCCAGCATCTGCAGTTTTGAGATTTTTGTGATGTGGGCCATCTCACCGGGGTTAGATGATATCTCAGGGTTGTTTTGATTTGCATTTCTCTAATATATAGAGATGAGGAACATTTTTTCATGTCTTTGTTAGCCATTCGTCTGTCGTCTTTAGAGAAAGTTCTATTCATGTCTCTTGCCCATTGATATATGGGATTGTTGGCTTTTTTCATGGGGATTAATTTGAGTTCTCTATAGATCCTAGTTATCAAGCTTTTGTCTGATTGAAAATATGCAAATATCCTTTCCCATTGTGTAGGTTGTCTCTTTGCTTTGGTTATTGTCTCCTTAGCTGTACAGAAGCTTTTCAGTTTAATGAAGTCCCATTTGTTTATTTTTGTTGTTGTTGCAATTGCCATGGCAGTCTTCTTCATAAAGTCTTTCCCCAGGCCAATATCTTCCAGTGTTTTTCCTATGCTTTCTTGGAGGATTTTTATTGTTTCATACCTTAAATTGAAGTCCTTTATCCATCTTGAATCAATTTTTGTGAGTGGGGAAAGGTGTGGGTCCAGTTTCAGTCTTTTACATGTAGACATCCAGTTCTCCCAACACCATTTATTGAATAGGGAATCTTTCCCCCAAGGTATGTTCTTGTTTGGTTTATCAAAGATTAGGTGGTTGTAAGATGTTAGTTTCATTTCTTGGTTTTCAATTCGATTCCAAGTGTCTATGTCTCTGTTTTTGTGCCAGTACCATGCTGTCTTGAGCACTATGGCTTTGTACTACAGACTAAAATCTGGTATGCTGATGCCCCCAGCTTTATTTTTGTTACAGAGAACTGCTTAGCTATACGGGGTTTTTTCCAGTTCCATACAAAATGCAGAATCCTTTTTTCCAAATCTTGAAAGTACGATGTTGGTATTTTGATAGGAATGGCATTGAATAGGTAGATTGCTTTGGGAAGTATAGACATTTTAACAGTGTTGATTCTTCCCATCCATGAGCATGGTATGTTCTTCCATTTGTTAATATCCTCTGCTATTTCCTTTCTGAGGATTTCATAGTTTTCTTTATAGAGGTCCTTCACCTCCTTCGTTAGGTATACTCCTAGGTATTTCATTTTCTTTGAAACTATGGTAAACTATGTGTCCTTAATTAGCTTCTCATCTTGACTGTTATTGGTGTACACAAAGGCTACTGACTTGTGGACATTGATTTTATATCCTGAAACATTACTGTATTTTTTGATGACTTCTAGGAGTCTTGTGGTTGAGTCTTTGGGGTTCTCTAAGTATAAGACCATGTCGTCAGCAAAGAGGGAGAGTTTGAACTCCTCTGCTCCCATTTGGATTCCCTTTATTTCCTTGTCTTGCCTAATTGTATTGGCTAGAACTTCCAGCACTACGTTGAATAGTAAAGGTGACAGAGGACAACCTTGTCTGGTTCCAGTTCTAAGAGGAAAAGCTTTCAGTTTTACTCCATTCAGTAAAATATTGGCTGTGGGTTTGTCATAGATAGCTTCAATCAGTTTTAGAAATGTGCCACTTATGCCTATACTCTTCAGTGTTCTAATTAGAAAAAGATGCTGGATTTTATCAAATGCTTTTTCTGCATCTATTGAGAGGATCATGTGATCTTTATTTTTGCCTCTGTTAATATGGTGGATAACGTTTATAGACTTGCGTATGTTAAACCAGCCTTGTATCCCTGGGATGAAGCCTACTTGATCATGATGAATGACTTTTTTGATGATAAGCTGTAATCTATTGGCTAGGATTTTGTTCAGAATTTTTGCGTCTATATTCATGAGTGAGATTGGTCTGAAATTCTCCTTTTTGTTTGGGTCTTTTCCTGGTTTTGGTATCAGGGTGATGTTTGCTTCATAGAATGTGTTGGGGAAGATTCCTTCTTCCTCAATTTTTTGGAATAATTTCTGCAGTACAGGAATAAGCTCTTCCTTGAAGGTTTGATAGAATTCTGGAGTGAAGCCATCTGGGCCAGGGCATTTTTGGTTGGAAGATTTTTTATTGTTTCTTTGATCTCAGTGCTTGAAATTGGTCTGTTCAGGAGCTCTATTTCTTCCTGGCTGAGTCTAGGGAGAGGGTGTGATTCCAAATATTGATCCATTTCTTTCACATTGTCAAATTTCTGGGCATAGAGTTTCTGGTAGTATTCAGAGATGATCTCTTGTATCTCTGTGGGATCAGTTGTTATTTCCCCTTTATCATTTCTGATTGAGGTTACTAGAGATTTTACTTTTCTATTCCTTGTTAGTCTGGCCAGTGGTTTATCTATTTTATTTATTTTTTCAAAAAACCAACTCCTTGTTTCATTAATTTTCTGAATGATTCTTTTGTTTTCAATTTCATTGATCTCTGATTTGATTTTGGATATTTCTTTTCTTCTGCTGAGTTTAGGCTTAGATTGTTCTTCTTTTTCCAATTCCATAAGATCTCTTGTGAGATTGTTGATGTGCTCTCTTTCTGTTTTTCGAATGTAGGCATCTAAAGCGACGAATTTTCCTCTCAAAACTGCTTTTGCAGTATCCCGCAGGTTTTGGTAGCTTGTGTCTTCATTGTTGTTATGCTCAAGGAAGTTAATGATTTCCTGTTTTATTTCTTCCTGCACCCATCTGTTATTCAACAGAAGATTGTTTAATTTCCATGCCTTTGGGTGGGGTCGAGCATTTTTGTTAGAGTTGAGTTCCACCTTTAGTGCCTTATGGTCTGAGAAGATACAAGGTAAAATTTCAATTCTTTTGATTCTGTTGATATTTGTTTTGTGTCCCAGGATATGATCAATTTTGGAGAATGTTCCATGGGGTGATGAGAAGAATGTATATTCTTTATCTTTGGGATGGAGTGTTCTATATGCATCTATCAAGCACAGTTGTTCTAGGGTCTCATTTAAATCTCTTATATCCTTGTTTAGTTTCTGTTTAGAGGATCTGTCCAGCTCTGTAAGAGGAGTGTTAAGGTCCCCTGTTATTATGGTATTATCAGATATCATATTTCTGAGACTGAGTCAGGTCTGTTTCAAGAATATGGGAGCATTTAAATTGGGTGCATAGATATTTAGAATTGAAATGTCTTCTTGTTTTATTTTTCCCTTGACCAATATAAAGTGACCATCTTTGTCTTTTTTGACTTTAGTTGCTTTAAATCCACATGTATCTGAAAATAAGATTGCAACTCCTCTTCTCTTCTGAATTCCATTTGCCTGAAAACTTGTCTTCCAACCCTTGACTCGGAGCTTTAATTTGTCTTTTGAAGCCAAGTGTGTTTCTTGCAGACAGCAAATGGATGGCTTGTGTTTTTTAATCCAGTCAACCATATATGTGTATATTCTTAATTTGTGAAGATTAAAAGCAAAAGTTGGAGCATATTGTTTTTCAAGATCATGAATAAATAAAAATGGTATTATTGTCAGTGTTACTATATTCTTAGAACAGGGTTCGGTGGCTTACTCCTATAATCCTAACACTCTGGGAGGCCAAGGCAGGAGGATCCCTTGAGCTCAGGAGTTTAAGACCAGCCTGAGCAAGAGCGAGATCCATCTCTACTTAAAACAGAAAACAAAACAAAACAAAACAAAACCTAGCTGGCACAGTAGGGCATACCTGTAGTCCCAGCTACTTGGGAGAGTAAGGCAAGAGGATCTCTTGCACCCAAGAGTTTGAAGTTACTGTGGGCTATGATGACACAACACTCTACCCAGGGTGAGTGAGACTTTATCTCAAAAAAAAAAAAATAATAATAATATGTATTCTTAGTCAGAGAGATCAAAGAACTCATCCAAAGTCTTAGAAATCAGTACAAAAATTTGGATTTATAAATTCTAGCCTTAGTGTATTGTGTATCTAAAAATATCTTCAAGTAAAAATTCTTCTGATAACACTGAAGAAGTGAAAACTACTTAATTTCTCAATATCACTCTGATCGCCAATTTATTTTTTGCACTGACAATAATTTCCTCTTGCTTTAAAAGCTTATCCAACAGTTCTCTCTACCCCACACCCTGTGTTTGCTAACTTGCCATCAGTTTTTCAGAATATCTTCTGTGTCACTATCCTAAAAGAAAGTTCTTGATCTCCACGCAAGTTTGCTAAGTCGCCACTCTCTTCCATGCCTGCATCATGAACCCTACATTATATAGTATTTATCATACACAACATTTCATCCTGAGGGCCTAGAACATGACAGCATGTAAATGTCTATGAAATATCAAGTAACGTAAAATATGAAGACATTCCACCTGTCAAGATACATTCCAGCAATTTTGGCCTGCCTGTGTTTATCTGAATATTTCTTCTCAAAGGTTTGCATTAGGCAAATTCTTTATCCAGTCCCCTTGGTGGTAGAAATGATAATCTATGCTATCCTGATTAAAAAGAGACCCTGTGTGTTCGCAGTTTATCACTTTTACTCAGACGGCATAGAAATGACTCAATTCCATGAAGGCATTGCATGAAGACTCCATGTATTATCTTGATTTTTCTAAAAGAGAACCATTCATCACATGGATTTTTTTTTCCCAAGTAGTATTTTTTTTTTTTTACTTAGCTCATTTTAACAGGTTCCACAGAGACAAATTTCATTTGTATCCAATGAAGAAAGATGGTCTGAGTTTCAAGAAAAAAAACAAAAAAGGTCAATGAATTAACTTTGTTTATTTTTAAGCAGGTCATTTTTCATATTCTCACTTGCCTGGAGCAAAGTTTAGACTGTCCTGAAACTTTACATTGGTTTCTTTAGATAATTAAACATTTGTTATTCATTTGCCTTGCATTTTATTTAGACTTTCCATCTTTAGTCAAGTAGGATGAACTGCAACTGTTTTTTCACTGCTGTCCTCAAATTAGTGCCTTTTAAATAAATGCCACATTTCTCCCTGTCTGTGCCCAAAATGTTATAAGTAAATGTATAATATTAGGGGTGACAGGGAGAAAAAAATAAAACTATGTATTTTTAGAATACAAAATAAGCCATTTTCATTGTTTAGAAGTACCACAATGAAAGGTATTTACAATAATAATTCATTTCATAATGACTACTGCCTTACACTTTCTCTGACCCCACACTACCTCCTATGCCTATGGATAAAAAGGACTCAGCATGCTTCTAAGTTCTGTAGGTTTCTTTCCAAACCAATGACATCCCCGGCATGAACTACACTGGCTTTGGAGTCAAGTGAACATCTTAAAATTGGGGTCTAGAATCAGACAGATTTACTTGGAATCTTGTTTCAAATATCTTAGGCAAGAAATGTATCAAGTCAGATTTAATATCTGCTTCAAAATAATGTGTGGAATAAATTTGATAATGCATGCAAACCCAACCAGCACAATGCCAAGACTGTAATAAGTGTGCAAGAAATGAGGTTGTCCTTGTTTAATTTCTTGTCACTTTTATTCTTCCTGTGGTTATAATTTGACAGAGAAATTTATCTAAAGGTGGGGAAGACCTTATACCTTATTTTCTCTGAAATACAGTTCTGTTCTCTGATTTGCAAAATGGAGACAGAAATGCTTCCCTCTACAATTTGGCTCAGCACTCTGCAAACCTAGACTGTACAAACGCATAGAATTTTCCTTATATTGTTAATTCTTCTTATTCTTATTAGCAGTAGTACTGTACAGTGACCCCTGGAAATCAAAGCCAGTAAGAACCATTTCTTTCCTGTTTAGTGGCCCCTGAACCTTTCGTAGCTCCCTAAGTGATCTAGAAGTGAATCTGAGCAAGAGTTTATTATAGTCTCAGGGCTCATTTTGCAAGTACCAGAATAGCATTGTGTTGCCTAGACACTTAAACATAGTATGCAATTTGGAAATGGCATGAGTGCTAGTCTTAAATGAATTTCAAACAAAAAAAATCATTTCTGAGGTTAACATTATGTCTTTCTATCAGAAAAACAGAGGAAAATATATTGGAAACCAAGCTGTATTTCCTAGCTGGTTCCTTTCCTACCTTCTGAATTTCTCTTTCTCTCTGTTAATTCTTCTTCTTTCTTTCTGTTTTTCCCTTGCCTGTTTTGTCTTTTTTTCCTTCCCACCCTCTCTCCCTCCTCCCTTTTCAACTTCTTATTGAAGGACTTCTAGGGACCAGACTATTCTAGGCATAAGGATGAAAAATCAACAAATCAGACAAGCCTGATCCTTTCTCAGACCATACACTCTAGCATAGGAACTGACTTAAAAATATATATACTCAGAGTGTCCACAAAGTTTATGTGCAATTTGAAGTAGTTGTCTATTTTAAATTTGAAGTAGCTGTCTATTTTAAATTGCACATGAACTTTATGGACAGCCTGTATAAATAAGTCAACAAATAAGATAATCACTGATTGTTTTAAACTCAAAGGAGACAACAAACAGAACAAATAGCATATCTGTTTGTGGTCTTAAGCTGATAACCAAAACAAGAGAGGAGCTTTCCCTAATATATTATAGCAACAAACAATAATTCCATAAAGTGAAAATGTAACAAGCAGGGGACAGTGGAACTTACGCTTCCCAAATCCAGAGTTCTGTTCTTAGCAGTCTTGGGGAGAAAAAAACAAGACACATAAATTGTTTCTCTCTCATGCTCTAGATTCTTTTCCCTTCTTAAAAATATTCTAGCATCAAAGATAAGCTTCCAGTGGTGAGAGAGTAATTTTCTTTATAAGGATCATGAATTTGATCACTTACGTAGCCTGTTGAGGGAGTGTTGGCTGTGATAGTAGAGTTCATTCTAGCTACAGATGGAACCCTTCCTGGTATGACCAGCGTGTCCTGGTATGAAAAGGAACTAGAGGATGATGCCTTGTAAATACAATGTCCACTGGTATTTAGCCAACAGTTTCTGACCCAGTTATGCTGAGTTACTCCTGAAGTCATGGACAGAGAGCCATCTTATTAGACACTCTCAGGGGAATATTCATTGTACACTGCGAATGTCAGTTCATCCCTGATAGTGTCTTCATTTTGCTAGAATTTGAATTCCTGGATCAAAATTAGTTGACATTCTTAATGTTTTGATACGTAGCATGCATTTTTTAAAATCAATGCATCTAGAAATACTCAAGCTGTCAGTTAATTCACCGAGAACTTGCTAATCCTACATATGGTAGTCAGCCAATTTGATAGGGTGAGAAGTTGTTTTCTCTTTTATATTGATGCACATGTTGTGGAAGCCACAGATGGCCTCCCCTAGTAAGAAGTGCAGTTAGCTGAGGTGCGCAGTGGACATGCCCTGGGGATTAGCCTCTGGCTTCAAGCCAGGCCCTGCTCTTCCCAGGGCATACTGGCCAGTGACGGAGCATGGTGGCTTTATGAAAGCCTGCTCATTTCTGTACAAAATGTGACTACTTTTTTTTTTTTTAATTAAATCATAGCTGTGTACATTAATGCAGTCATGGGGTACAATGTGCTGGGTTTATATACAATTTGAAATATTTTCATCAAACTGGTTAACATAGCCTTCATGGCATTTTCTTAGTTATTGTGTTAAGACATTATATTCTACATTTAGTAAGTTTCACTTGTACCCTTGTAAGATGCACCATAGGTGTGGTCCCACCAATTACCCTCCCTCCATCCATCCTCCCCCAAGATGTGACTACTTTTAAGGGTAATCTTTGCTTTGAGGATCCTGTAGGTTTGGCCGGATGTTGTCAGATCTGCATGAGCTCTCTCTGTCCTCCTCCCTAGCCTGGATATCAGAGCTGTGCCCAAGGACTTCCCTGCCAATCCCACTTTCTGCCTCTGTTGTCTTTCACGTTCAGAAGCCACTAAGTCACCAGCGTTCCCAAATCTGTCTGAGCATCTACTTCCCAGAGGACCCAACTGGTCTACCTCTTTCAGGCACCAGGCAGAGTGCGCTGTTTCCATATGCTTGTAGAACCAAAAAGCCAAATGTCCAATGTGCTCTGTCCATTTTTTCTGTATTTTTTTCACACAAAAATTCTAAGCAGTATTCTCAAGCTGTTTTTGCAAGCTCTTATACCCTCCTCTAAAACACTTATACCAGACTCAAAAAATTTTTGGAAAAGAAAAGGCCTCAGAGAAAGAATCAAATTTAGATTCTGCAGAAATAAAAAAAAAAAACCTTTCTGCTTTCATATGAACATGCTCAAGCATAATTATGTAGGCATTTACACAAAAATGTTTATATTTCATTCATACATATTTATGTTTTAGGTAGAAATTTAGGTTGACTCTTTTAGAGTCAGAGTCTCACTTTGTTGCCCTCAGTAGAGTGCCGTAGCATCACAGCTCACAGCAACCTCCAGTTCTTGGGCTTAGGTGATTCTCTTGCCTCATCCTCCCAAGTAGCTGGGACTACAGGCACCCACCAAAGCACCCAGTTATTTTTTTGTTGCATTTTGACTGGGGCCGGGTTCGAACACGCCACCCTCAGTAAATGGGGCCAGCACCTTACCCACTGAGTCACAGGTGCCACCCCCAAAATGTTTATATTTCACTCATACATATTTATGTTTTAGATAGAAACTTAGGTTGACTCTTTATTGATTTTTGCATTTAGCTTCCATTTCCATTTGCATTGTGTCTGCTTTAGTTAAAAATCTCAGTCTCATTCACCCAACATCTATTAAGCAACTACTATTTGAATTCTTCAAGTATCATTTCTTCACATTACATTATCCACATTCATGCCAGAATAAACTTTCTACAATATAGGTCATAGTTGGGCCTAATGGTACACGACTGTAGTCCCAGCTACATAGGAGGGTGAAGCAAGATGATTGCTCAAACTTAAGAGTTTGAGGTTGCTGTGAGCTGTGACACCACAGCACTCTACCCAAAGTGAAAAAGTGTCTCAAAAATAAATAAATAAAATATAGTTCAGGCAATTTTATATCTGTCAGTTTTAAAATGATAAAACTAAATGTATTGTTTAGGTAGTCCTTAGGGTGGAAAAAGTAAATACTAACTATCGCTGATGACATTTAGTAAGCAAATCCCATTTCAATGAGATTGAAAATTGCCCAAATCTTCTCACTTAATAAGGGGCTTTAATTATCTATACTTCATAGTCATTTATTCCTACCATACAAATTATTTAAAAGCTGTTATTATGTTTTCTTTATGTTGGAAAAAGTCTATCTTCCAAAATGGATGGTAAGATACTTGGATGGTAAGGTTAAGACTCCCCTTTGTGATTTGTTTATCCCCATATTTAATTCAGAGCTGGGGAAATAGTAAATGCTCAATGGATATATGCTAGATTAATATCTATATTTAAATACTGCATATATATATATATTACAATATTTCAATAGGAATGGCAGACCAAAAGACCCGCATGAAGGAAAGGGCACTAATCAGAGGAGAGCACTATTAAACTGCACATAGGCAGCTGACACGTTTCTGTCTTACAGAATCCCCTATGTCATAATCACTGCCCATGAGAAGAGAAGTTTGGAGAAATCTGAGAGTAGTTTGCAATTCAGGACTTGGGTGTACATCTCAACTCTGTCCCAACTCTGCCATTGGCCAAGTAAAAAGACATCCCCAGACCGTTTTTCCCTTAAAACCCAGAGCTGACCACCTGCTCTGCCACTTCCCTAGGGTCTTCAAGGTACTAACATCAGATGAAGTTTAAGACAGACTTCCTTCTTGGCTGAGGAAGGATATATAACTAACCCTTAATTAATGCATTTTATAAGAGTTCTTTCCTATTTCAAAATCTAAATTCAATTTTAAGGCATGACCTATTTATATAAAAATGTACATTTCTCACTATTAAATGCATAAGAATTTTACTCTTTGAATTAAATAAAAGCAATGAAAGGCTTTAAAATTTAATTTAATTAATAATTGACTTCATGGTAAATTACAGAAATTTATTTCATAATGCTAAACACGCATGAATAAAAGAAATACTAATATATGTATATGTGCCTGTACATTGAATTTTTCTCTTTGGAAATTTGCAGACAAAACCACCAGATGCAGAAGAAAAAGATATACAAAGTAAATTGTTTTTAATAATAATTGTCCTTAATGATGTTTAAATTATACTATCATTCTTAATAATAAATGTTAATTGTGCTACAACAAAACCCCATAGGATCGATGCATTTACAACAGTTTGACAAAATAGATTTAGTCTCTTAATATGCTGTTAAATTAAAACAATTAAATATATTCATCTTCATTTACAAAAACTTATTTTTGTAAAGTTATTTTTTAAATCAATTTTTTAAAGGTTTTATGTTTGTCTGTTTTTTAGATAATGTAATTCATGGATTATAAAATCCATACCACCAGATCATAGGGCATTTGCCAGGTTTAATATTGTTCATAATAATATTTTCATAAGAGTTTGAGTAGCTAGATATCAGTATTGGGTTTTATAATGAGAATATCATTGTAAATGAGAATATCATTGTAAAACCCAATACTGATATCTAGCTACTCAAACTCTGAAGAAAATATTATGTAAATGTAATGATATCTAACATGCATTGAATGATTACCACATGCCACACCCTGAATGTTTGATACTGATTTCATCTGATTTGCATCATAACACAATGAGGTAGGTTCCATACCCATTTTACAGATACGCAAACTGAAACTTAGAAATATATATGTCACTTGTCAACCATAGAGTCAATAAGCAACTTAATTTATGCTCAGAGCTGATACTTAATACGGTCTGATATACAAGCACATTTTTCCCTTTATTCCAGGATGAAAAATGATGTGATGTGAGGCCATCTGTTAAATAGATGATATTTTACAAAGGCTGTGCAATTTGTTTTAATCACTATCAAAATGATCGTAGAGCTTACCATGTATCTCACATGGCATATTCAAATGTTACTGATGTAGAAAGTGAAATACTTAACTCTAACATTTCATAATTCATATCCCAAGAAAAGTGTTTCCCTCAAGCAAAAACACAGTAAATAGAATTCAAAATTTAGACCACAAACCTGTTTCAGGCTCAATGGAAAAATAAGGCTGCCCTTCCAAGATACTGTAAACCAACTTTGCACTGTTTCCATAAACTGGATCATCAGCATCTGTAGCTGTTACATTAGTGACAGATGTACCTAATAAAAAAAGAGAAAAATAACATAATAATTAACACATTATTCTTTGAGAAAAGCTAAGTTTTTTCAAGTATATCATATATTAATCTATGTGTAGAGAAATAGTAAAGAAACATATCTCTTTAATTATATAGATATATTGCTTTAACTTCAACTATATCCAAGCATTTTAAAAGAAAAAGTATCATTAGGCCAGAGTATTATATTAAGACAACCCTTGTAGTATTAGTATTACTTTAGGTTCCTTTGTAGCTTTCATTTTGAAGATACCTATTAAATTTATGTGGACTTGGAGAATATGCAAAGGAATTTTATCAAGGGAATAAGAAACATAAGGTTAATAATATAATATAGCATGTAGCTTTTGAGTCTTGCAAAACACAAATGGATGTACCTGTAAAAATTGGCTACTAGAAAAAAATGCTGTGCAGAAATATCAAAAGAATATTTTATCTCATCTTATTTAATTCTTCTGAATATAAAATTAGATCATAACCACCAATTAATCAGCATGACTACGTAATTGGGACTATGGATAATAGAATCAAAACCTTATTTCTGACTAATTTTCTATTTTTTACTCACTCATTCATTCAACAATTGAGCACAGACAACTTGTTTGAAGTGGAATACATATATAGGAACCAACTCTCCGCACTTAAGAAGTTTACAATGTCGTGGTAAAAGCAAAAAGGGAGAATAGACAAATAAGGACAGAAACTTAGCTGAATGCAACAGCACCAATATAGATTCATCACCTATTCCAGTGGAGACAGCGGTCAGGGATGATCATCTAAGGGAGGGTGGATTTGAGTTAAGTTATTAAAGAAAGGTAAAGTTTGGGGCAAGGAAGGGCATGGAAGAAATTCCAAGCGTTACGTCAAGCCCACAGAAAGGCAAAATAGTGTGAGAGACCAGGGGAAATTCAGAGAACTACTGAAAATTGAGAAAGATTGGAGAAGTGGCGTATGGTAACTTTTTTTAGCATCAAGTATTTCCATTTCCAGTCTGCATTTAAAAATTAATAAAAGATATTTTTAGTTTCATGAAACAAACAAAATGTAATCATGTTTGATGAAGCCAGGGACAATGTCTTTCTCATCCAGTAAGTGCTGGACGCTTAACATCAGGCTCTGGAGCTGGGATGCCCCCTCAGAAAATGGGAGTAAGCCTCTGTGTACCAGCACTGAACAGCTACGGGGCGTGAGAAGCCCCTGAGAATGGAGCCTTGGCCTTGGGCCAAAGGCTGAGGATGACCGTCCGTGGTAGCTGGGAGCATTGCTGTCAGCAGTCAGCATTCCCAAATATTGAGGGACATGTGTTTCAGTCCTAAGGGAAAGAAGGGGACCTGAGGAACGCTCCTCAGCATTCACTGAAATAGGGTAGAACATCAGCATGATCTTTCCAGTCAAAATCTCTTTGAAATATTTTGAATTATTGTCAATATAAGTAAAGGTAATAATAATATTTGTTGAGCAGTTGATAGCCCTCTAAAATTGGAATTGGTACTCAGAATAGTGACTCTGCAAAATCTACAGTTAAAAAAAATGCACTAAATGCTTCTTCTTGTGTAATATATTCCATCAGACATTGGGAAATATAATACTTATATATTTCCTTGTACAATAACTCTTCAGCTAGCTGGTGGCAATGAGCACCTGGGAGTACAATGTTTGTAGCCTTTGAATATTACATGGGATGGAGATGAATGGGAGGCAAAACCTTCCAGGTTTGAGGAAGATAGTGTCATAAAAGTACCAAATAAATAGTAAATTTAGAATGGGAGGTGACAGGAAAAGTCCATCCCCAAAGCCCAGGCTAGAGAGTCAAGCTCAAAACGTAGGGGGCATCTCAAGGCCAAGACAGGGAGTGCTGCATTTACTCTGCACACATAAAGAAGTGATTTCACTTACAGATTCACTCCTTTGTTGTGGGCTACTCCCTCCGTTAGTGTTCCCAGGTTTAACCAGAGGCTGAGATACAGATTAGGAGGGCAGGCTAGCTAAGAGGTGACAGTTGTCCAGTTAAAAGGAGAAGAAACATTAACACTGGGTAATGACAATTTAAAAAATGGATATCGATGTCTCTTTCTTTGTTTTGATCCTTGTACTAAGATGTTAAATTGAAGGCAAACTGGGTCCCCTACAAAGCTCAGGTGTTGCCAATGGGATAGCAAAATGGTAGGGGCTTTTAACATGAGATTAGTGCATGCGAAGGTTCCTCTCTCACCAATGGGATTAGATGCCCACATACCAGGGCTTGACAGAGGGTGTTCATGCATGGGAGGTCACAATGTCCCTCCTCTCTAGATGACACCACTAGAAGACCCTCTCCAGACGCCGGCAACTTGATCTTGGACTCCCCTCTCTCCCGAGCTGTGAGAAAATAAATTGCTTTTCTTTATAAATTACCCAGTCTTAGGTGTTCTAAACAGAACAAAACAGACTTAAGACCGAGGTATATGGTAACTGTTTCTGAAAGTCTAAAATGAGTTCAAAAATCTTAAAGAAAAAGAATAAACAGGAAGAAAACATTTCTAGGGTAATTGAAAGAACTGGCAGAGTTCAGATACTGATGAGAAAGGTGAACTCTTCCGTACAAATGACCACATGACGACTTGTGTTTGCTTTGTTTTGTTGTCTGGTGTATTTACTTTAACTTTCTAAGGAAAACTTCCATTCCCCCATGATGGATAAGTAACACATTCTTAGAAAGAAATAGTCAAGATATAATAACGCTCAGTATGAAGATGGGTTAATGAGTCTGAACATTTAGTCCTGATAACTTGCCAGGCACTGGAAAAAGTAAACTTATTCTCAAAGATTCCTGTCAATACTAAAATTATCTTTTAGTGGGTGATTCAAATTAAAGAATGCCTCCACACAAATATAAAATCCAAATATTTCTGAAGAACAGTGTCATCACATACGTGTGTGGGGTTGGTATGTTTGGGCAAGTAGTATGGAGTTAATATTGTTGGATACAGAATAATTCTATCTAACTTATTCTGAAACATCTGTTTCTTTGGGAAAATCCTTTGACTCGTGTTATTTCAGATCTAAATCTACTTTATGTATTCAATTTGTAATACTCAAGAAAGGTTTGACTTTTGCAATTACAAAAAGTGCTCAACGTGACTTACTTTCATCTATAGTTATCATTGTATATTGAGTATTATAATTCTAATTTTTTCCTTTCTTAAAATGTGTATACACTGTATAGCACTCTCTGAGCATGTATGGGTGTGTACATACATGTGTGTGCATGTGTATGTGTATATACACACATATATTGTTGTGAAATTTAAACAAATAATATATGTAAGTACCTAGCACAAAAGTAACCACATACTAAGCCAATGACTACTAACTCTGCCTGTGCATTAGATTCAACCTTGGAAAAACAGATCCCTGGGGTCCCTTCCAGATCTATGGGATAATAAGATGAAGACAGTGGCGGAGAATTAATTTTAATCTTCTCAGGCAATTCTGATGTAAGCCAAAGTTTTAAATGCTTGCAGTGGGCACAAAACTTTTTAAAATTTAATTCCATCCCTCCCTAGAGATGTTAATTTTTATTGTGATTATTTCCAAGAACTCTGAGATTTACCTTAAGTATTTTTTTCAAGCTCCATAAGAGTCATGGAAATTCTTTCCTGTTAAATGGAAAAAACTGGGGGGCTATTTCTCAGGCGTTTACAAGACTGATGATGAATATATCCGTTCCTGTTTTATTATTATAACTTGATCTTATCATTGGAGGGAAAGCCCATCACACTACCATTATTGATATAGGAGGAGGGGCTGGGTTAATGTTCTGTAATTCAGGTTTTCATATGCAAAAGTAATTATTTTTATCCTGAAAACCTCAGTTTTGTGTAAGGATCAAATGTATTAATATGATGTATAAAAGAGGAGTTGAGAAGAGAAATTTGAGTCAATTTGTCTTGAACCAGAACATTTGGCTTATATTTCATCTCCACCTTTTACTAATGATGGGTCCTTGGTCAACCTTGATTCTCTAATCTGTAAAAAGGAAGGTGATAGTTATAAGTTCCATAATAAGTTTGTGGAGATAATGAAAAGTATTCATTTATGCCAAAAGTATAGAAGCTTGACACTATGAGCTGACAGACATTATTGCTTTAAGTAGACTGTTTGTTCATGTAAGTGAAAATGAACAATAAGTAAGTCTTTCACAACTTTTAGTGACAGTGGATGTTTTAATTCATAATTAGGTGTAACTCTGCATAATGGTTTTAGTAGTAGTTCATTCATTAAATTTGGAGGAAGTCAAAAAGACTGTCAGAAATGTAACAATATGTCCACGTGTTAGTAAGAAAGTGATTTTGTTAGGAAAATTGACCAAAGAAAACACACCCACACAATTTCGTATTCTTCCATCCAATCTATCTCATGTCAGTTTCCTATTTGGTATGAAATCACTTTGGGATAAATAAAAAAAAAAGGGTTTAATATAGTAAGTACAAGGCTAGGCAGTGGGCACATCACCAGTAAAAGTTTCTCAGTGTGGTTAGAATGGATGGCATTAGAGTGAAAGCCTTTTCTCCCAGTCCGTGCAAATCCCCCACAATTGCTGAGATGAACTACAGGGCTGTGATGGCAGCAAAGCTAAGACAAGCTTCTACCCACATACTCATCTGGGATATTTCTACCTGGTGTCTGGCTTCCTGGAAATGCACATTCTTCTTCAACTTTAGACATCTGAAAATGAAAAGGCAGCACTACTTTTTGTCAAGGATGATATTTCTCCTAATAGTGATTCAAGACCATTGATGCACCTGTACACGGGGACAGATGTGTGTGGAGGTTTTGTGGATGCATTTGTCAAGTGATTACCCATCGGGGGGAAAATGGATGCCTGGAGGTTAATCTTGCTGCAGAAAAGATTGCCAGTTGCAATGTAGGCTTCTCCATGGAAATGCACGCCGAATGCAGACCACGGAGGCAAATTGAAAAGTGTAAACCTTGCAGGATAATGTTCCTTCAAAGCGGCAAGTGTTGGTATATGATAAATAGAAGCCTTGGTAATACCCAGGAAATATAACAACCAGGATTCTCTGTTTGTGTTTTCATTCGGGGCTGTTTTTGTCTCTTTGTCAAGGATACAAGAGACTCATTTAGCTAGTGACTATAAATTTGACTCTGTGCCATTTCTCCAAGAAAGCCCCTATTATAATCCAACTTGATACTGATCCTAATTATAATAATATAGCTGTTGTATTTCCAGCTGTTGTCAACAAAAATGATCCCTGTCACCACAATTCAGCCTGCTATTATCAAGTCGAGCATGAACATGTCAATTCCAAGGTGAATTCTACATATATATATTTGCATTTATATTTAAGTAAAATTTGCCAATCCAATTAAAATTTGGATTTTAATTAACAGAAGTCTCACAGTATTATATGCCTCTTGCCATACCTGAAAGATTCTTCCTATTAGCAGCAAGACCCACACATATCCCCCCATAATGACAATAAACACTACAAGCAAAATTATCCATCAGAGACGTTACACTGTCAGATTAGAGATTCCAATGTGACAACAAACTAAGATGAAAGACTCCAGGAAAATAAAATGTTGGGGTTTGGGTAGTGCAGCTCTGTTAGCTAGGCTATCCTTTTTTTATGAGCAAGTCAGCACACAAATTCTGCACATTATTCAGAAAGAAAAATGCTGGTGCTGACACCCTGAGCAGGAAAACAAACATTTGATGCAGTGTAAAAACGTGCACATCGGAAAAAGCTAAAACTCTTATGATGAGAAGGACACAAACCCTATTTGCAAAGAGTCATTTGCAACACATATTGAAAGAATCAGCATTTCCATAGCAGGTGGGAAAATACAGAGGCAGAACCTCTGTGGTCACTGAAATTCAGAAGGACATGCATTCTTGTTCTTCTATTATCTTCAGACTTCATATTTGACCTGTTAGCTACCCTGTGCCAAGCTTGGTCTATACGACGCATGGGCTGAGTGTCTGGCATTATCATTCAAAAATATCTTACTTCAGCATTCACACATCCCAAAGATCACAGACATAACAGGTCACAGCTACGATGCAACTGCCTTCATTATTTTAATAAAACTAAACTCACAAACCCAACTTCTGTCATCCTATGCAATACAGTCAGTATTGGGGCACAGGTTGCCATGACAACCTTTTTGGATTGTTGTCGAATAGCAGAGCAATAATTTCATAAGACCTGCATAACTTGTTGACGTTTAAATAATCCCTTGCTAGAGGAAGCTTTTGGCCTTGGATGTTTTAAATCTGTCCTGCCAAATCTAGTATTTCTTACTGCTTTCAGATACGTCCATACTTGACTGGTAGGTATTTCTACAGGTTTGGTGTTTGTGGTTTTGTTGATTTGTTTGTATCTCCCACCCCCACTCAGTTGCAACCAATCACAGACCATAACGTGAAAAATAAATGCAGGGACCCCCATGCAGTTTTCTTCACTGTCTCTTGAACTGATACCTTAATCTTCAACATTCATTTCTCTTGAAGGACCCCAAGCAAATTTCCCCAGTAGGAAAGATGGCCTAAATTCAACCTGTATTTTTCAGTGTTACTGTTTAATTACTGAAGTCACATGCCAAATAGCCAAACCTCTAGAGGGACACCTTAATGGGTCTGTGCAGGATAAGGAGGATTGAACATGGATCAGCTAAATTTACAGCTTTTTATTTAAAACTCTAGACATGGAGATTTCTTCCTCAGCCAAGCTCTAGTGGAAATAAATAGTGGAATACACCATCTGATCATTCAACTATAAGCAGGAAGACAGGAAATCCACTTCCTTGAAGGAACGTCCGCTCTGTATTACCACTGGCTAACTAGAAGAGTGATGTCCAGATGACCTCAGATCAGCCCTTCTCTCTCTTTCTCTCTCTTTTATTTATTTATTTATTTTTTTGATCAGCCCCTCTCTTTTGTGAATGATCAATCTTGCCATTTACAAAAGCCAACTAAATAAGAGGCTGAGGCGGCATGGGCTTCCATTTCACTTCAGAAACCTCTTTTATGACATATATATCACACAGCAGAATCCTAAATGATCAGTTTCCCCTTCTCTCCCTCTTTTTTGTGAAGGCCTAACTGTTGCTCTCTGGGTGTTTTCCTCATGTGCCAACTCTCAGTCTGCCCTGAAATGTTGCTGCCAAAGTCCACATGCTCCAAATTGCATTTATTATGGGAACAGGGCCAGATTCTCCATTGCAGTCCGGCGACGAACAGCACCATCCTGTCATTTCTCTGGCTCCACGATTTGGGACACAAATTGGGGAAGTAAAATTTAGTTTCCATATTTTATTTGGGAGCATTTAGGGAACCAAACAGTTGTGTAACTTAATAAAACATCCACATACACTTGACATTGTGTTTTTAACATGAATCTGAAACTTTCTGAAACAATTAAACACTTTAGAAAGTGCATCTTAGCATACAGATGTCTTCTATTCAGCCATTAATCATTCCAGCAAACATCTGTAATGTGCACTGGGTGGAAGAAATGGAAAATATTGTACGAAAATGTGTAACTGTAAAATCTCAGCCACGTTCACTATGCACAGGGGGAAAGTACCTTCTGTGGTCTTCACAAACAAGGCTGGCATGGTGGCGTATGCACTGCTTTTGTAAACAGATAATGAGGACAACTGGAGGCCTGGTTGTGAAAACAAATAAGCAGCCTGTTTTACAGTATCATGTGCATAAATAAACCTTTCTGGACTAGGATGACTCCTTTCTAACACAACAGAGAAAAAAAAAGTGTATTTTCTCTTCATAAGCTGCCTATTCCCAACTATGATGCCTTTGCTAATTTGTTACCTATGGAAGAAAATCCTATCAATTCTTGAGAACAAAGCTGCCATCATACAGCTTCAGACTGGAACCTATGTTCATCCCGACCTTGTAAAATGAGGCTATCAGAGGCACTTCAGTACCTTCGACACTATGTGAGGACTGCAGTAGGGAAACTTCATTCACGCTACCTTGTTATATAAACTCATTCATCTCATTGACACCATCGCTATTTTTACGGTATTTTTTTTAATTTTTTTTTATACAGTATGTTTTGTGTACAAGGCACCAAGTTAGACATAAAGAGTCAAAAAACGTGCAGGAGAGTTAGAATTTCTGTCCTAACAGTGTTTAAAGTCTATCTTAGCAATGTTTTCAGATGGATTCTCATTATTGTAGGAAAATGCAAATGTCTGCTAAATTAATTTTATTAAAGGCGGTATAATGTAGTAAAAACATATATATACAACTATATAATATACATACAACTATATATACATTATATATATATATATAATATTATATACACAATTATAATGTCAGGGGTGTCAGTTGATATTATCTTATTACACTGAGACCATATTCTACAACCACAGCTTTGAGTCTCACACAGCAAGAAAGTGTTTTTTCACATCATTAGCACTCAGTTTCTTAATCCAAAAGATGGGAATACAGGCAGCACCTGTGGCTCAAGGGGTAGGGCACCCATCCCATATGCCGGAGGTGGCGGGTTCAAACCCAGCCTCGGCCAAAAAAAAAGAAAAAAGAGTTAGGTTAACAAAAGATGGAAATACTACCAGTCACATCATATTCTGATCCCGAAGCTCCATGAAGATAACTCACAATCACTACTCTCTGGAGGCCAGGGCATCAGTTGAACCACATTACGGGGCTGTCCTGGGCATGCTACTCTATTTGTGTTTGATAAAGCATGACTTTAAGGCTAAGATGCATGAGATCAAAACTATAACTACTATAGTGGCTGTTAATATTTTATTCTTTTAGAATAAGCTTACTTCTCCAGCTAAGAGTCAGGAGTTTGAAAAGTGATAATAATGTGGCTGGCATTGCCCTGTTTTTCTGAATATGGAAGACAAAATCCTATCAAATGTCAAATCTGGTGAATTGAAAAGCCCCTTAGTCACTGAGCTATTGGAAAGGGAAAACCCTAGACAACACAAGTTTAATTTGGTGATCATTATAAGAACACTTTCAAAGGGATTTAAAATGAAATGAGTATATACTATATCATACTAAATATACAGTCCTGTCTCCATGATGTAGCTCGAATGGAGGTAAATTGGGATAATCTATTTGGACCCTTCATTATTTTAGCATCTTGTTATTGAGATCCTGCTTGTGTCCAGCTTTATTTGAACATAAAGGTGCTTTATTTGAAGCACCTAAGAAACTGCAGTTAGAAGAAGAGTCTTCCTTCTTTTTTTTTTTTTTTTTTTGTAGAGACAGAGTCTCACTTTACTGCCCTCAGTAGAGTGCCGTGGCGTCACACGGCTCACAGCAACCTCCAGCTCTTGGGCTTATGTGATTCTCTTGCCTCAGCCTCCCGAGCAGCTGGGACTACAGGCGCCCACCACAACGCCCAGCTATTTTTTTGTTGCAGTTAAAGAACAGACCAGTAGCAATGCAGAAAATTAAACAGTAAGCTACCAAGTGATGTGATAGAATGCTATAGGTCCAAGTGAAACACTGAAGAATGCAGGAGGGGCAGAGAAACAGCTAAGGGAAGGCTACAGATATGAAGGGTCATTGATATTGAGGTTAGGAAAGGCTGTCAGAAAAAGATGATGTCTTTCTTCAATTTTCAATCAAGCAAATTTCACAGGCAAGGCTATAAATCTAGAAAAACTCACCCAGAAAATAGGTTAATCAGTTTGTAGCTGATCTAGGGAAATGAAAGTTGGAAGAGGTTTTTTTTTTTTTATTTTGAGAGAGAGTCTCACTCTATTATGTCACAGGGGCAGTGTAGCTCACAGCAACCCCAAACTCCTGGGCTCAAGTGATCCTCCTCCCTCAGCCTCCCTTGAGTAGCTGTGACTGCATGCTCCCGGCACAATGCCCAGCAGATAATTTTTTTTTTTCTGTTTTTAGTGGAGATGGGGTCTCGCTCTTGCTCGGGCTGGTCTTGAACTTCTGAGCTTAATTAAGTTCAGTCACCTTCAGTTTAAGCAAGTCTATCTCCCAGAGTGCTAGGTTTATAGGTGTGAGCTACAGTGCCTGCCCAAAGAGGGTTTTAAACAGCCCTTTTATGGCAAGTACCCAGAACTCTAATATTCTCAGTTATCTTTTATTATTTTTTTAAATAGGTCTTGCTCTGTTTCTTGGGCTATGGTATGGTGGTGTGATCATAGTTCATAGCAACCTCAAATTCCTAGACTCAAGCAATCCTCCTACCTCAGCCCCCCAAGTAGCTGGGACTACAGACACTATTATCATGCCCAGCTAATGTTTTTTTCTCTATGTTTTTATAGAGACGCAATCTTGCTATGTTGCTCAGCCTGGTCTGGAACTTGTGGGCTCACACAATACACACACAAAGTGCTAGGATTATAGGCGTGTGCCATCACACTCAATCTCCAGCTATTACTCACTCAAGTCCATTCCTGTGAATCCTTAACATAACCACCTAACTCAATGTGATCCAGATTCAAGATTTACGTAGAATCATTTCTTCTTCTGGATTCTCGGAAAACTGTATTTTAACTGTCTTTGGAGGGTACCTTTAATTTTTATGTACAAATTTCAGGACATACACATTTTCTCCTTTTAGACTAGGCTTCTTAAGAACAATATTCCTTTTCTTGCAACTTTCTCTTCTAATCCACTTCTCCAGAATTAACCCAATCCTTCGTAATCTGCCCTTATCACATATAAATATGACCCTATATTGTCCTTGTTACACAAATGCTAAGAACAGTGCTTAGTATGAAATATTTATTCACTTAATCTTTGAAATAAGTCTTGGAGAATCTGTCATAAATATCTCAATTCAAGTAGAAAGGGATAAGGCCCATATTCAAAACCAGACAAGAAGCCTGCCCTCTTAACTACTACACAAACCCTCACAAATGCTATAAAGTTTCTGAATTTTACATTTTCAAGTGCAGGGAATATGACATAATACTTTTATTTTTCTCTCCAACATCTCAGAAAGTGCCTTGGATGGAAATATTTGACAATAAATAAACACGTGACTAAGAATGAATGCATAGGTTATTTTCTTTTGAAGGACGTGTTCAGAAATTAATCTGGCAGGCTGATTCATTAGTGTCATGTATCCCTTGTATTGATTTGTCTTTCTTTCGATTTGAATTTATTAGAGAATAACAGTACGGTATTTCCCTATACTTAAGAGGGTAGACATGACTTTGTCTTCCTAAAGTCTTATCCATTTTTGTAGCTCCAAATAGAATCCAGAATGATAGCAAATGCTTACTTCTGTTCATAAAACCTTCCTATAGAATAAATAATAAATTGAGGACATAGCTTGGGGGGTGGAGTGCTTAGAAGATAGTCTTTATCAGGTATAGACTCCCCCCCCAGGTAGATGGGAAACAATGGTGCTATGGAGCATCACAGGACACAGGCTGGAGCCTGTTTGTTTTTTCACAATTTTGCATCAAGATAGTTGCAGTCATCTCCATGGAGAGTAATCAGGGAGAGCCCAAGTCTGAAAATCAAGCGTCAAAGACAAGTTAAGCAGAGAGTGAATGGAGTAGTTGCCTTCCACACAGGGCAAGCAGGAAATTGGATTAGGAGAATTCCTTAGAACACACACTGACAAAACCATTTGGTAATAATGAAGAAGCAGGCAGGGGGAGTTGGGAGTTGGTGGAAGCACTGTCTGTTTCCTGGCGTGAAGTTCTGAAGTCTGGTGGACCTCTTTCTATTATGGAAATCCCTCTGGATTTTCTGAGGGCCCACACAAACAAGGACGGCCATCTGAGGACACATCTACAAACTAGGAAGCCAGCTCTCACTGGACACAGGACCTCCAAGCACCTTGTTCTTGAACTTACCAGCCCCAGGACATGTGAAAAATAAGTTATACATTGCCTAAGCCACTGAGTCTATGAGAATTTGATATGGCAGCTTCAGCTGACACAGATAGCAGCTTCTCTGATTACCAGAGCCCAGGAAATAATGAAGAAGCTGGCATTTAAGTCCAGTTGGATTTGATCCAAAGCTAACACTTATATTCTATTAAAAAAAAAAAAGTAGTGGGGCAGGAGGAAGAGGTGTAGAGTATATGTATTCTTGTATTAGGATATTTAAAATTAAATTTCAGTTTTCATCATAGAGGCATGGACTTCAAATCTAGTAATAGAAATGCATCACCTGCTCCTAATTCAATAACATGCCACAAACTATGCAGATTCCCTTATCTTCCTTTACTCATTTTTATACTTCAAACACATCTATTAAAGAGATACCCTTGTCTCCATTTTTAGGTGGGAAAGCAGGCTAAAAGAAGCTAAACAAATGTACCATGTATTGTAGTATACAGCCAGTAAGTGAAGAGACCTATTCTAACCAAGTTCATGTTTTACTCAAATTCAGGGAGTTAGACTCTGAAGCAGCAGTTCTCAACCTTCCCTAATGCTGCGACCCTTTAACACAGTTCCTCAGGTTGTGGTGACCCCCAACCATAAAATTATTTTCGTTGCTACTTCATAACAATAATTTTGCTACTCTTATGAATCATAATGTAAGCATTTGATGTGCAGGATGTATTTAGGCGACCCCTGTGAAAGGGTCGTTTGACCCCCAAAGGGATTGCTACCCACAGGTTGAGAACCACTGCTCTAAAGTTGAAATACCTTAAATAGTCAAGGACACCCATGTAACTAAGAACTCCACACACATATAATCCTTATAAATAACCAACATGGTGAGGCCATTATCAGAAAATTAGCCTTGGCAAAGAGATATCACCTTGAAAAAAATGAAACACTGGATTTGAAATCCAGCTGACTCAAATCAATTCCTAACCCCACCCTTTTCTCCTCTGGTGCTGTGCTTTCAGCTTATTCCTGAATGTAGGGTAGCCAACGAAAACCTATTTTCTTTCCCCCAGGTCACCGCAAGAGATGTGTGAGAGAAGAGGAGGAACTTGTATAGTTATATGTTAAGAAGTGAAATGTGGTTATATTAAACAAAGGCACATAACACACAAACATCTTAGAAGAATAAACAGGTGGAGTTTTCCTTTTCCAAAATGGTGGTGACAAGGAATATTTAAAATTTCATTTTTTTTCAATTTTGGAATTTTTGCATAATGAGATATCTTGAGGATGAGGCACAAGTCTGAACAGGAAATTCATTCATGCTTCATATACATGGCCTAAAAGGTAATTTTGTAATTATTTTTAATAATGCATGTGACCTATCCCATGACGTCGTATGTGAAATTTTCTGCTTGTTGTGTCCTGTTGGGATTCAGAAAGTTTCAGATTTTGGAGCTTTTTTTGGATTTTCAGATTAGGGGAATTCAGCCTGTAGTGAGACATTGGTACGTGCACGCCTAAAGAGAGTTGGAAAAACCATATTCAAAGTTCTCTGCATGCCTGAATTAAAAAAGCAACGTGGAAGGTTAGGCAACAGGTTTACAAAATATTACAGTTCTGTCAACAAGGAAGGTTTTTGTTTTGCTTTTTTTAAAATTTGAGTCGATGGAAGAGGAAAGATGAGGAAGAGAGGAAGGCTAAGATGGAGAGAGAAAAATGAATTGATTATGCTTTTAGACCAAGGATGTAGTAATAAACGTGATGTGAACATGCCTTTTAGCCATATAATAAAATGTCAGGAGGAAGATTGAATTACTATTTCACTTGCTCATCTTGTTCTTTCATTTCTCTCTGTTTTAATCCTTCTTTCTCCCCACTCTTCCTCTTTCATCCCTTCTTCTCAATCTATAAATGCTTATTGCTTACAATATCCCATCAAACTGGTCCTGGTCTAAGAATGGGTAGCAGAGATGAATACGGGTCCTTCTTGACTGTTGGGGAGTTAGTGCACAGCCTACTGGGGAGAGAAGTAGGGAAAGAACATTCCTGCATGCGCTGTGCCCCTGGTAGGTTTGAGGAGTGACGGACATACAGGAAAAATTTATTCTGAGACCTGCTCGGAGGCAAAGGTGGAGAGCAGGTTGGAGATGTGTAAACGAAGGCTTCCCAATGAAGGGACGTGATGAATAGCCCAAATTCAAAGGCAGGCTGTGATTTCAGACTATTGATTTCCTTATAGCAAATGATTAGTGCATCTACCGACTCGTAGGTAGATGAGTTGGGTTTTTATTCCAATCCTCAGATTCGATCACAATGAAATAAATCAGATTTTATTTGAAAAGAAATGCAAAGTGAACTGATCTATTTATACAACACGTTTGGAAACAGTTTTTTTTTTTTTAAGATTTCTTTACATTTTAATCATGATGCCATGCTGGGAAATAGCAACTTTGCTAGGTGCTTATGAAAGTTAAAAGCAAAAATTAGCAGATTTGATAGACATACTCAGCGAGTTTGAGGAAACATCAAAGAAAAGCCTCCTTTGTTTTAAAAATAACTGAAATGATGAAATAAAATAATGTACTTGATTCCGTTCTATTTCCACTTTTTCCAGCTCTTTCTAGTTACTATAACTCTTCCCAGTTTAAGAATATTAGATGGAATAGGAGAAAAAGACCACACACATTTTCCAACAGCTGTGCCTTCCCAACTATATTTTATAACATCTGTGACTTTTTTTCACCTTAACATTTGTACTACCTTTGTGTTTACCCTTTGGGCTAATTTGTAGTTGACCCTAGTAATATAGCCCTTTTAGCCAACATTTGTGACAGGCAATCATTGATTTAGCAGTCTTGCCGTGTGCCTTAAAAATCGATGGATCCAGAAGGAGGAACTGGTGGGACTTCATAATATCACATCTCGTTTTTATCACAAATTTCCAATTTACCAAGTTCCTGTCTCATTATTTATACCAGACAGGGCATGCTGATGAGATACACAACCCGTTCTGTCCCTTTTGGCAATCCATTTATAACCAAAGCACAATTAATATCTTTACAGCTGTTCTCTGGGCAGAAAGAAAATGCCGCAGCAAGTATTTCGTACACGTATGAGTGTAAATGTGTGAAGTTAGGAGCACCAGGAAATGTCTGAAAACAGTGGAATCTGGGCTCTTATTAGTCTTAAAATCTCTAGAGAAATATTTTCAAAACAGTATTTTTTACAGAGAGAGAAAAGTAGCTTTCCAGATTTTCCATGAAAGTAATTAAGAATCAGGATAATCATTAAACAAAGATTTCATCCATGGCCCTGCATCATGAGGGCGGACATCCATTGAATTTCAAGAATGTGCCTGAGCATTTTTACCTCCTTTTTTAATCCATTGTCAATGCCTGTTTTAAATAGTAGTCTTTAATTTAACTAGAATACTGATAATTACCATCAAATGTCAACGAATCACTGTTTCTAGCCCAAGTATTTACTTACGTGATATAATTGCCTGATTTAGACTGATATAAAAACGCAAAAATAGCTTCAAATGACTTTTAGATTCCACAGAAAAAGGAAATAAGTGGGTATTCAATAAATGTTTAAATTAATTTATCTATTCAAGTACAGATGTGTTTTCTATATGAATATCTGTGCCATAATTATAATAGCAAGCACCCTAATAGTCCAGCCAGGAAAAAACACACACACACACACACACACACAAATTGGAAATTATCACAAAGAGAAAATTCAAAATATGGGCAAACATGTTTGGGCTAGGATATGATGGAACAAATAAATATTTATTTAAGAAGCATAGAATATCATCAGTAACATTTATAATAATAGTACATAATAAAATAATAAAAAAAAGAAAGCCAAAGATATCCAAAATGAAAATAACCCAAAGCAGATAAGAAAAATAATGATCATTAAAACAACAAAAAACTAAAAATGTTTAGTCACTAGCCCAGGTTCTAATAACCAAGAAATATGTAATCTGCAATCAGAACATGAATCTGACAAAGGGTAAATAGCATGTAATTAATCATCATGCTATATTTTTCTTACAAGGCAACAAAAATCAGCAGCTGTTTGACAATCAAAATGTGGAGATGCTCGACAGATATATTTTGAAACCATCGAACAAAGCACAACATGTCAGAAACAGGACCAGTGTCTCCATCCAGCTGTTCCAGGACTCGGATCCTCTGAGGAACTTGTGTTTAAATGCAGACCCGGGGTCTTACCCAAGGAAAACCAACTTCACAATCTCAGAGGACTGGAAAGGGAATCTACTTCACAGGCTGACCCATGAAAAGAGTGATTTGTGAGTTAGGAAGAGGAAAGGGGATGCTTGCACCCTTTTAAAAGTTATATGTTATTTCAAGTTTTTAATTACGAAAGTAATACATACTCACTGTGAGAGTATACACCTCTTTTAGAAGGCAACTCAAAGAGACACCTTAGAAGTCAGAGAAGCGGGAAGGCTGGGCTTTTAGGGCTGTGCAAAGAAGTGTTAAGAAGTTAATTAGCACCTGCCTTCTAAAGAGCAGTCAATTACAATTTAGGACAGATGGGGTTCAAATACTGTGAAAACATCCAGAGGAGCCTGGGGGATCATGAAAGATAACAGCTTAAACTTCACTTTCGTAAGTACTGAAACCTATATTTTATAATATTTCTGTGGTATTTTTCTAACTCCCTTTCTAATTAGGGTGTGTCTTGTGTGAATGTTTTTTTATTAATAGAAAGAAATGATGAACACAGTTGCTAATATTATATAAAAAACACAAAGATTAGCCATTGAGATAAGCGCATGTGTCAGGTAGATTCATAATTTACATAAATGAGCCTGAATTTTTTTCTTTTTTCCGTAGAGACAGAGTCTCACTTTATGGCCCTCGGTAGAGTGCCGTGGCCTCACACAGCTCACAGCAACCTCCAACTCCTGGGCTTAAGTGATTCTCTTGCCTCAGCCTCCCGAGTAGCTGGGACTACAGGCGCCCGCCACAACGCCCAGCTATTTTTTGGTTGCAGTTTGGCCGGGGCTGGGTTTGAACCCGCCACCCTCCGTATATGGGGCCGGCGCCTTATGGACTGAGCCACAGGCGCCGCCCTGAGCCTGAATTTTTTTCAAACCACATATATTTGTTGTCACATCCCCCAAGCTGGCTTTTATCCTTGAAAACCAGTAAAAAACATCTATGGAAGTGGGTGTTTTCTAACTTGTGAACAGGCCACTAAATGAAGAAGCATCCTGTAAAACTTTTTTAACATAAAGATCCCAAAGTCTTCCACACAAAGAATTTAAAATAGAATGATGCATATCAACCTTAGTAATTAAATAGTTGTGTAGCCCAAAGTATGGGCTTACTACACAAATGCTTCCCCTACTTTAAGATGGTTTGACTTAAAATTTGTGGACTTAGGTGGTATGTAAGTAATTCACGTTAAGTAGAAACCATACTTTGAATTTTGATCTTTTCCCAAGTCTCTTGTGATGCTGGGCACCCAGGGAGCCACAGCAACAGGAGGGAGTGAAAATCTCAATAATCTACCAGTCACTGTGTTGCCAGTGTGAAATGGCAGCTGTAGGCTAGAGTAAGCCTTCTGAGCATGCTGAACCAGGCTACGCTCAGCTAGGTTAAGCACTGTGGACGGAAAGGGAGCCATACTCTTAAAATAATTTAAGGAGATTTCTTCTTGGCCAAATTTGAGGGCCACGTCCTAAATCCATACCCAAGAAGTCTTGAGCAAGTAGACTGGAGGTGGTGGGGTTACAGGGATTACAGGTGAGGTCATAAGTCAGTACGTGGAAAACATACATTGGTTTGGCCCCAAAACATGGGACCTCTGGCAGCAGGAACTTACAGGTTATCGGTGGGTTTAAAGATTCTTTGGCTGACTATTGGCTATAAGAACTAGGCTCTCTAAAAGACCAGGAGTCAGTGAATAGGAATTCTTAAGGGTCTTTTGAATAGAGACAAAAGATCCCCCCAACTCAAGCTGTTTGTTATGTATATTGAGGACCTGCAGGTAGGTCTTGCAAAGCCTTAGGCCTGTCAGTGAGTCACAAAGGAAGTCTCTAAGAGAGAGGGAGCATTTCTGATCTCCATTCTCCTGGCCAGGAACTCTGTTTTAGAGATCCTTTTGGCCAAGAGGGTGTCCACTCAGTCAGTTGCTGGGGGGTCGGGGGGGGTGGATTAAGATTTTATTTTAGTTCACAGCATATTAAGTGGGTTTTCCACTCACAATATTTTCAATTCACAGTGCGTTTATCGAGATATGTACCTGTAACACCATTAAGTCAGGAGCATCTTTTATTTTTATTTTTTGTAATTTCAGATTGAAATGAGGATACTGATGTTCAGATTACCTTGTTTTCATTTCTAAGGTAAAGTTCATTTGATGAATATTCTCCCATATTATCTTTAATGGCATCAATATTACAGGCTCAACTTAGAATATTATCTCATTCAACCCCATGACTTGGTTCTATTACTGTTCTTATTTGATTTAGGAGGCAAACAATAGAAATCTTGCCTAAGTCTGAACAGATTGTCCGCAGGCTCTGTTCTTGCTGTCCATGGTGCTAGAATGAGAGAATGCAAGATTAGGCAAATAGACAGGGACCTTGCCCTTCTGGAGCTTCTAATTTTAGAAAATTCTGGCAGAAATGTTTCAAAAGCTCTAGCAAGTTAGTCAGTCCTATTAGGTAGAAGCAGACAGTTACGAATTTGGAGCCACTCTGAGGTCTTGTTTTGTTTGTTTGTTTTCAGAATATATCATGCAGTGTCTGCATTGCATTGCCTAATATAGCAACATTAATTTATGAATATAAAATAGGTTTGCACAAGTTCTGGCAACACCTCAGAAAGATGCATGCACAATTCCGTTATTTGTTTCAGAATCTCCCGCCACACGACCATGGACTCCAAGTAGAGAAATCTGGCATTATAATCACCCACTAAGCAAGTGGTTTTCCTCATGATGTCTCCAAACCAGCAGCATTTGCATCACCTGGGACCTTGTTAGACATGTGAATTCTCAGCTCCACTCCCGAAATTTTGAAACACAAACTCTGGGAGTGGGGCCCAGAAACTGTATTTTAACCAGTCCTCCAGGTTATTCCAATGTACACTCAAATTAGAGAATGAAAGTCTTATGTGAGAAGCAACAGGCCTATTAATACCAGATCAACCTAAGTATCTATGACCTAAAAAAAAGCTGCTAATATAAACTATTATATAATACTCTCACTCCTTTTTATAACTTTACAACCTTCTGCATGAGGTAAGACAATTATGAAGTTTCTAATTTTATAGAAAAGTAGACTGAAAATTTCCCCTAACCTCTTTATGTTTCAAGGTTGTACAGAAAGTGGGAATGCTGTGTATACATCCAAGTATGCTTCTGTTTATTTCTTTGTTTACTTATTTTTGAGACAGAGTCTCACCCTGTTGCCCAGGGTAGGGTCCCACAGCCTCAGCCTAGCTCACAGCAACCTCAAACTCCTGGATTCATTTGATCCTCCTGCCTCAGCCTCCCAAGTAGCTGGGGCTGAAGGTACTTGCCACAAGACCCAGCTAATTTTTCTATTTTTAGCAGAAACAGGGTCTCATTCTTGCTCATGCTGGTCTTGAACTCCTGAGCTCAAGGGATCCTCCTGCCTCGCCTCACAGAGTGCCAGGATTGTAGATTTGAGCCACTGTGACCTTCCTAAGTATGCTTTTTAACCCTTTAATTTGTGGTATATTTTTAGATTTGTCAGCAAGGATATAACTCATAAATCTTCCTTTTTTCACCACTGCTCTCCAGTAACACAGCATCATATCACCAAATAGTGAGACATATGACCAGTATAGCTAGTTGTTTTTTGAAGGAATGGCAAATTAAGAAATATAGAATGCAATGCAGTCTTTGTGCTAATTATACCTTTTTCTCCTAAATTAATTTATTGTAACACATCCAAACACAGTCATTAAAATTACAGACTTTGTGAATGTCTGAAAAAGAACAAAACAAGCATAAATTTGCAGGGAGACAGTTTCACAAATCTCTCAACATTTGACAATTGCTGTTTTCCTAGTACTGACATTAAATTGAAGACTTTCAGTTCTTGACATCAACTTCCTGCTCCCCATTCATTACTCAAGGCACCCATACTTCAAGGATTTGGAATGACTGATACTAAGACCCCAGGTCATTTTGTACATATGACAGTTTCAAATAACCTTGGAAGTGAGGTCCTAGCACGTTTTCACCCATCATTAGGGAAATGGCCTCTGTTTGCCTAGAATTAATTCATCTCTTTCTGAATCCCTGTTTAGGGACAAAAGAAGCAGTGAGCACTCTGAGATACTGACTATAAAAAAGCACCTTCTTTTATGTGCATTCTTACAGTAAAGATACTGTCCTTCATCCCCATTAAATAAATATCTACTGAAACAACTATCGAGAACAGGTTAACCTCCACTTTCCACTTAGGTCTGTTCCCTTCCCCCTTATTTCTGACCTAAGCATTATCCTCAATTGAATGGGAAGTGCATTTGGTATAGAGGTCAACATATGTGGGTCTTATAGCCAATAACGAGGAAAAAGATGATGGACTTAAAGCAAGTCACTGAATCTGAGTCTAATTTATTTATCTGCCTTACACACTTTACTGCACTATTATGGAAAACCAATGAGGTAACAAAGATATACCACACTATTTCATCACATATAAAAATCTCATGCAAACATTAAGGAATCCTCAAAGATAATTGTGATAATGTATCTACACTTTAGGTGTCAGTTCCCTTACATCTTAACCTTAATCTCTGTCACCAGCATGATGTTGCTTTTCAGAGACCACTACATTCATAAAACCCATTGAAATCAAACACAATTACTTTAAGTACCATCATAAATAAGCAGTTTCATCATCTTAAGACTATCCAATGCAGTATATTGTCATTGAAACCGACAAATTCATAAGGAAGTAAATGAGGTAATATGGAATTCTTAAAAAAAAAAAAATGCCTTCCTAGGCACTGCTGAAACTCAATCCTCTGGAACTTGACTTGCCTTGAATCAGAGCCCACAATATAAATAATTTCCCATCCCCATTTTTGCCAAGATAGTACAAGATTAATGATCTCTCATGTTCCTATGAAGACTTCAGAATTTGCACATATTTCACTGTGTGCGTATACATGGAGAGAAGCCTACTTGAGACAGAAAAGAGAATTCCCTTCAGGATAGAATTTATATTTTAGAGTAGAGAGATTGTGAGTCAAGGCAGCTATTTTTGTTGTCGTTCCAGACTCTACATATTTTTCTCTTTGATTTGGAAAGAAAGCAACATTTTCTTTCCAAGTTATACAGTATATGTCACACAAATCCACACACAAATACTCACACACTGCAACACATAGAAATAAAGGAGACTGATGAGAGAAAATAATGGGTGTATGTGGGGGGGGTGCACCTAAAAGGCAAGAAATATTAAAGAATTTTGCTCCCTTCAAGTATTAAGGGAAATATACTAGTTTTGGAAACTGCACATTCATATACAGTAAGTTAAACACTAAGAAGAATGGGGAATAGAATAAAGCTCTTACAAGTTTCATTTTGTCATAGCTGAAAAAAATTACATGCGGGAAACATGTATTCATGCTTGCTGTGTGCAAATCACTTGTGCAAGAAGCACCATGTCAAAGATGTGTGAGCAATGGTCCTGTCTTCACAGAACTTGCCATCTAGCCAAATACTGGAAGAATCTGAACTCCGCTTGCATACTTATTTTTGTATAACTGTAAAGTATTATCGAAGGATGGAAGACTGAGTAATACATTTTATTGCCCATTCCTACGCAAAGCAGACTGGAAAAGATAGCTGAGTAAGCACCTTGTAAAAGCTATATTCAAATAGAAGTACTTCGGAGTTTTTCATCTGTTTTAAGGTATTACAGGCTTTGGTCTGATGTGGGTGAATTGAAACTAAGTCACACCTACCTTAAAAACAGTTATGCTACAAAACATTGATGAAAGAAATCATAGATTAACAAAAAAATGAAAAAATTTCCACACTTATACACTGCTAGAATCAACATTTGTAAAATGTCCATACTGCCCAAAATGAATTATGGATCCAACTCAGTCTTCATTAAAATGCCAAGTATCATATTTCACAGATCAAAAAAAAAACTTCTACATTTCATTTGGAATCAAAAATGAGCCCAAATTGTGGCACATGTACACCATGGAATATTATGTAGCCTTAAAGAAAGATGGAGACTTTACCTCTTTCATGTTTACATGGATGAAGCTGGAACATATTCTTCTTAGCAAAGTATCTCAGGAATGGAAGAAAAAGTACCCAATGTACTCAGCTCTACTATGAAGCTAAATTATAGCTTTCGCATGAAGGCTATAACCCAACTATAGCACAAGACTATGGGGAAAGGGCCAAGGAAGGGGAAGGGAGGGGGGAGGTTATGGTGGAGGGAGGGTAATGGATGAGGCGAAACTTACTAAATGCAGAATACAAATGCCTACATACAGTAACTAAGAAAATGCCATGAAGGCTACGTTGAACAGTTTGATAAGAATATTTCAGATTGTATATGAAACCAGCACATTGTACCCCTTGATTGCACTAATGTACACAGCTATGATTTAACAATAAAAATAAATAAATTAATAAAAAAAGAGCCCAAATGTCAAAGCAATCTTGAGCAAAAAGAAAAAATCTGGATTTATCACATTATCTGACTTCAAATTACAGAAAACAAAACAGCAAGGTACTGGTATAAAAAAGAAGATATAGACCAATTAAACAGAATACAGAACCAAAAAATTTATCTTCTACCTAAAACCAACTTATCTTTAAAAAGAAGCCCTATTCAATAAATTGTGCTGAGAAAACTGGATAGCCACATATAGAAGAATGAAATAAGATCCCTATCTCTTGCCACATGCAAAAAATTAATTCAAGATGCACAAAAGAATTAAATGCAAGGCACAAAACCATAAAAATTATAGAAGAAAACATAGAGAAAATTCTTCTGTACTTTGCCTATGAAAAGAATTTATGACTAAGACCTCAAAGGCAAATGCAGCAACAACAAACACAAATAAAAGGATTTTGTTAAATTAAAAAGCTTCTGCATAACAAAGGAAATAATTAAAGGTTATTAGATGACCTCAAGATTGAGAGAAAATATTCACAAGGTCTATATCCAATAAAGAGTGAAAGACATCAAGAGAAGTTTTTCAAAAGAAGGTAGACAAATGGCTAACCAATATTTGAAAAAATGCTCAACATAAATAATCATCAGGAAAATGCAAATTAAAACTACACTGAGATATCACCTTACCCCTTTCAGAATGGCTATTGTTAAAACATCAAAAAACAGGGTTGGCACCTCTAGCACAGTGGTTACGGCACCAGCCGTATACGCCAAAGTTGGTGGGTTCAAACCTGGCCTGGGCCAGCTAACCAACAATGACAAGTGCAACAACAAAAACAACAAGAAAAAATAGCTGGGCATTGTGGCAGGCATCTGAAGTCCCAGCTACTTGGGAGGCTGAGGCTAGAGAATTGCTTGAACCCAAGAGTTTGTGGTTTCTGTGAGCTGTGATGCCACAGCACTCTACTAAGAGTGACATAGTGAAACTCTGTCTTCAAAAAAAAAAAAAAAAAATCAAAAGACAATACAGGCTGCCGTGGATACAGAGAGAAAGGAACACTTATACAGTGTTAGTGGTACTTCAAGTTAGTGTAGCCTCTATGCAAAATAGCATGGAGATCCTTCAAAGAAATAAATGTAGACTTACCTTTTATTTTTTTAAATCATAAGAATCATGTATACATTAATGCATTTATGGGGCACAATGTGCTGATTTCATATACAATTTTGAGTGTTACATCACACTGGTTAATATATCCTTCACCTCATTTACTTAATTATTGTGTTAAGACATTTATACTCCATACTTAACTTGGTCCGACATGTACCCTTGAATCCACCCAAAGAAAAAGAAGTCATCTTATCAAAAAGACACCTGACCTTGAACATTTATCACAGCCCAATTCACAATTGGTAAGATGCGGAACAAACCTAAGTGCTTGCCAACTCAAGAAGAGATAAAGAAAATGTGATACAGAATACACCATGGAGTCCTACTCAGCTATTAAAAGGACTGAAATAAGGTCTTTTGAAGCAACTTGTGTAGAACTAGACATCATTATGCTAAGTGAAATACAAATGGAAAAACAAATATCGCATGTACTCTCTAATAACTGGGAGCTGAACAGTGGGCCCCCAGAAGCACAAAGAGTTGCAAGGGATATTGGAAAAACAGAAAGGTGGAGAGTGGGAGGGAATGAGGAATACAAACTCAACTGTCGGGTGCAATGAACACCATTCTGCTGGTGGGCACCCTAAAAGCCCTGACTTAAGTTTCCTGCAAGGTATCCTTGTAACAAAAGCATGTGTACCCCCTTAATATTTGGTGATTAAAAATAGTAAATGAACAAATAATAAACAAAAATTTTAAAAGCAGGTATGATTTTTATAAAACATCTATCCATATACAAACATATAATGTGTTCTTCCTGGGCTTTGACTCTTTCCAGTCTTACCACACACCTTTCAGACAAATAAAACATGGTGATATATATGAATGATATATATTCATATATATGTTTTATTTCTCAAGCTTGAGACTATAGTTGCTATGATGCTCTCAGTTACTAACCTGCCTTTTCTTATTAAAAAGCAAAAGAACTGCCTGATCAGTTTGTGGTGGAAACCAAACCAGGTGAAAGTTCCCAGTGTGGTGCTCGCCCACAACAGTTGCCATAACACTGATGGTGATAGCATAGAGTTACTGAGCACCCACTATAAGCAAGGCACTGGCCCAGGGATTTTATATATTATTCCTGAACTAACAGCAAATGCATTAGTTCTCTAAATAATAGTAAAATAATCTCCTTTTGGAGACAATAAATATAATATTCAGAGGAGGGAAATTACATACCTAGGATTGCATGTTTAATGAGTGGCTTCCAGAATCCAGAATCCACCTGTTCTCTGCTACCCCACATGAGTCTCCATTTACCACCTCACATTACGCATTTAATCTTATTTTACAAGAGGCTATTCTACATTATTGCCTGAAGCTTTGATCCCTTATATCTGAATAAGATTAATGTATTCACCCCCATGTCCTACCTGGGTTTCTAAAGTCACAGAAAAATAAAAGATGATACAGTGAATCCCATATTTCATTGCCTAAATCCTACACAAATGAGTTTCCCTAAAAGGAGACTGCTAAATCATTATTCCCATGCTTTCCTTTATGCTCTCACCTCTGACAACAAAAATTAAAATAGAACAATAAATAAATCAGCTTCATGTGTCCTGAATCATCCAGGAAAAGAATGTTCTTGTTTTAAGGTAGATTTCTCTTAAATAGCAGGGAGAGACTTGGGCATCAAAAGAAAAACAAACAAGGTGGGTCATGAGCATTTTCTCCCATAAACAGACAGCACTTTCCTCATTTCCAAGTCATTTTGATTCATGTAGGGAGAAGCAAGACACATTATCCTCTAAAAGAAATTCCTCATGTGTCACATTTTTGGGTCAGCTGCCAATCACAGCGAGAGGCAACATGGATCTGCAGAACATTCCAGCACCCCAATGCCTCGTGTGTGGGGGACACTGGAGTTCCCTTCACCTTGGGATCCCTTGGATGTTGTCAGCTGCATCTGTTCCCCATCATTATTCTCACAAACTGTTCCATGCCCTGGTCACTGCGGCACCTCTCCCAGCCTCTTTCTTTACATATCTCAGGATCTCAGGGCAGTCAACTGTGAGAAAGCACCCTCCCACACAGCTGACCTTTCTGCAGAAAGTTCCTTTGCTTCTCTCCTAAGTGCAATTAAAATCTTCAGAGAGAATATTGCTCATTCTCTTAGTTCTGCCTTCCTTTGATCTAGTACACACTTTCTGAGATATCTGCCACAGATTGTCTGCAATAGGCCCTGGAAAATAGGGAGGAACAATACAAGCACAGGCCTCTCCTTCAGGGAGCTATGGTCAAGCACAGTTAACAATACAGGTAATTAATTAACCATTTAATTGTATGAAGGAAAAAGACCGACAGGAAGCCTTTAAGAAGTTGAGAGAAGGTAATGATGACCTGAAGCTGGAAGGATGAGTAGGAGAGTTTTCCAGATAAGATCAATGGCGCAGGTGGAGACCCTGAGGTCTTCACACAGGAGGGACGAGAAGCAAGCGTGTGAGGCATAAACTACAGCTAGAAGATACGAGGACGTTGGTGCGACTGAATCAGGCAGGACATTATCTGCCACTTCTGAATTTTGAACTGTATTCAAAAAGCAATAGAGAAACACTGAAGCAAGAACATGTCAGGGTCAGAAAATGCCCTGGAAGGGAGCGCGGGTGGATATGGAAGATGAGTCTGGAGGCTGGGCAGAGGTCAAAGTGAACAGAACAGTTTCTTACACGAGGAGAATGAGAAAAGACGTAGCAGTTGAAAAGTAGAAGGTGAGTTGCAGTTATTATGAAATCATTCAAACTTACCTACTTTTTTTTTTTTTTTTTTGAGACAGTCTCACTCTGTTGCCCAGGCTAGGGTGAGTGGCATCAGCCCAGTTCACAGCAAACTCAAACTCCTGGGCTCAAGCTATCCTCCCACCTCAGCTTCCTGAGTAGCTTGGGACTACAGGTGCCCATCATAATGTTCAGCTGATTTGTTTTCCATTTTTAGTAGAGACGGGGTCCCATTCTTGCTCAGGTTGAACTCAAACTCTTGAGCTCAAGCAATCTCCCGTCTCTGCCTCCCATAACGTTAGGATTACAGGCGTGAGCCACCAGACTCAGCCCTCTACATTTATTTCTAAGAGCAGCAGCAAGTTGCTTGAGGGCGCGCCCTGCTCAAAGCCCTATTTTGGAAATATCACTCCCTTAGAGGAGAGTGGATTATCAATGTCCATGACATGTGATATTCTTCAAATCCATAAAATTCAGCAAAATGACAGGTTTTATATAATTGTGTGGATATGATTATGTTACATGAGATTGTGTCTGGCCATTCCAGAGACTCTGTCACTTGCTGGTTGGAAACAGCAAGTTTCCATATTCTGAGCCATTAGAAAGAAAGGCCATGAAGAGAGGACTGGAGGGTGGCCATCCAACATAGTCAGCCGAGAAACTGAGACCCTCAGTCCAGCAACCTGTGAGGATCTGAATGTTGCCAACAAGAGACCTTGAAATTGGATTCTTGCCTAGTGGAACCCCAAGGGGGTTCAGATGGAACCCCACCCCTGGCTAAACCTTTGATTATAGCCTTATGAGATCCTGAAGCACCAGACCCACAGATAAACAGTCCTGACCCACATAACCTATGAGATAATAGATGTGTTGTTCACAGTCACAGAGTTTGTGGTGATGCTGACATTGGTACATTCAGTTTTAATATGCTGGTTGTTAGGAAGTTATTTCAATCTCACATGTACATACACCCAAGAATTTGAGGCATAGGCCTGAGACTCAGAAGAAAAGTCAGAAATGATATGTTAATTTTGGAGGATGAATTAAAAAATAATAATTCTGCAGAATCCTGGAAACAAAAGATAATGACGTTGCCTACAGTAAAGGTAACAGAATAAAAGATTTTGAACAGACCAGCTTAATTTTGAAAATTTATCCTAAACAAAAATCATCGGAGAGAAAGATACAAATGTATGTCCACTGATGCTGAGAGAATTCAGAAGCAGCGTGCTGACCGAGAAGGTAAATCCAGGCAAATTTCATGACACGTTGTCAATGCCTTGGAGCCAAGAAAATCTGACATTTGTTGAAATATTGCATGCCGAGAGGAATATTTTATTATTTCATATCATTTTCCTTGTAAAATCTCATTTGAAAGAAAAGGATACTCCAACTTGGAAGTGCTCTATCTGTGCTTGCCCAGTAGCGAGGAGAGGACTCAGGACTTGGACCCCTGTCTGGCTTCCAAGGCCAAACTTGTAAATTCTTCAAAGAAACATCAATTAGACTTTGTTGACACATGTTTTTATATTCTTTTAGCTATTGTAAACCTAACCTTGGACACCACATATCTAAGCATCGCCCGCTTCACTTAAATTGGCTTCTTTAGTAGAACTTCTACAGAACTTAAAGAGCTAACGACAAATCTAAGAAGATGGACAAAAATTTTAGGATAAATCAGGAATATCTTTTTCTGTTCAAAGCACATGCCATGTCTACTATGGCAGAATGTCCCTTCAAAAGTCAACGTGGCTCTTGTCTCAGGAGGTAGAAAAAGTTTAGAACTGCCTTTCTTACCATTGCTGACAGCACAGTGATCACTGACTTTAATTATGATGTCTTGAGATGTCTTCTAATCAAGTGTGTCTTGACCAACAGATATAAGGTAAAGCTCCTGTCCAATATTTAAAACAATCTTGCAGCTTACCATTCATACACCTGCTTGGTCATATGAATATGGTACTATGGCTTACATGCTCCGGCATTCTTAGACACTAATAGAGAGATGATGTTGAAATATTTCCCATTATGAAAAAAATCATCTTTTACCACACAAGCAAAGCCAACATAGACTAACATAGTCTCTGCTTTACTCACATGGTTTCACTTTTGGGCAGGAGACATTCTATGCCTACTTCTCATCACTTCCAAATTTTTGAGAAAAGGCTAGGGGTTTTCTGAGTCAGGAGGAAACATTATATTTTAATTAATACCCTTCCATGTAAATCGTAAGCAAACACTGTCTCAGGTGCTATCTGCAGAAATCATGGGTGATCTAGATGATCATGATCTCTGCTGCTCCTTGCCACCCTTGCCAAGCCTCAAGATTGCAAATTAGCCTCCTTGTCAAGGCTACAAATCCTTTGGAGGCAGGTACTGTAAAAAGAGAGCATTTCCTGTATGAGTTCTTGCTTGACATATACCAAAACATGCAATTTGTAACGTGTAGCCTGCCAAAATACCAGCAGGGCACTCTAGTTCCACAGGGAATCAATATTAATTAGCTCTCAATCTATTGTGAGATATTTATATCCAGTTCACTCTTAACCCTTCTGATTACAGTGAAAACAGTATCGCAGCTTCACACAAGTATTATATGTCTTCAGTGCCTTTCTGATACATGCTGATATTCCCTTTATAAAGTGAGGAACAAGCAGACAACAGCGTCTATACAAAAGTTAATGATACTTGTACATTTACATATAGTTTATATTTATCTATTGTTTTGGTTACTGTTTTTATTATATTTGTCATAATTAGCATCATTATTGGCTTTTTGAGGTGAATTTATTTTAATTATTGGTTACAATATTGAAGAAATTCATAGATTAAAATAATGCATCAACACTTGAAGGTGGTTTTAAACAAACTTCTTTATATCCCTTGCATGAATTTCTAAGTGAAATTATTTTTAGCCTTAATATGAAATAAAATGAGAGAAGGGAAGATTTTTACTGCTGAAAATTTAATTTTGAAATTGCTTTCTTTTTGTCCCTATCACTCACACCAGGGCAACTTAAATTTGTTTATTTTCTATGACATAAACATTGTGGGTAATGCCCTAATCCAAAGTGGCGGGGGGAGGGTTAATAATTATCTGTTCAGGCAAAAATGAGGGTCAAACCTTGTATTCAAGTTATAAAGCATCAGCTTTTCTGTACACACGTGAGCTCTCTAAAGCATCTAGCCACTTACTAAATTAGTAAGGTCTGCCAAAAATATAATAGCACCCAACGTGTTGAATGCTGTAGTAAACTAATTGTGTTTTTGCTCTTGTAGACACTGTGAATTTGTATGATCCTTTTTGATATTAGTATAGAAATATTTAAGAGCAAAAATAATATTCACATTCTTTGAAGCAATGATCAAATTATTCCCCATATTATTTCCTAAATACTAAAGAAAATAGTACTAAATGTTAGAACATGTTCATTAGCTGTAGTCTGAGTTACCAGAGGCCAAAGCAGGAGGATCAGTTGAACCCAGGCATCTGAGGTTGCTGTGAGGTAGGCCGACACTATGGTCCTCTAGCCTGGGGCAACAGAGTGAGACTGTGTCTCAAAATACAACTACTTCCCTAATCATCTCACTGAAATACAATTAATTTCACTTTGGCCTATTTCTTTCCTACATTGTCCTGTGAATACACATTTCAAATGTTGCAGTAAGAAATAAAAGATTATATATTGCATTTATTATACAGTGTTTAGCTTTACATCATACATAGTATATCCTTCCATTGTCAGTCCACATCCTATTTCATGCATGATCTTTGCAATTATAATTTTAATGATTGAAGACTATTAAATTGCATAATTACATCATGATCTACTTCATTCTCTTTGTTGGATACACACACACACACACACACACACCCAGATGGGTGTATGTGTATATATATAGCATATAGTATATACATACAGACATGCATTTATTTTTTATCTGTTTTTTTATTAATATTAAATCATAGCTGTGTACATCAATGTGATCATGGGGCACCATACACTGATTTTATAAACAGTTGGACACATTTTCATCATATTGGTTAACATAGCCTTCCTGGAATTTTCTTAGTTATTGTGTTAAGATGTTTGTATTCTACATTTACTAAGTTTCACATGTACTCTTGTAAGATGCACCGCAGGTGTAATCCCACCAATCACCCTCCCTCCGCCTATCCTCCCCCCTCCCTCCCCTCCCTCTCCCCTTCCCCATATTTTTAGGTTATAACTGGGTTATAGCTTTCATATGAAAGCCATACATTAGTTTCATAGTAGGGCTGAGTACATTGAGTACTTTTTCTTCCATTCTTGAGATACTTTACTAAGAAGAATATGTTTCAGCTCCATCCATGTAAACATGAAAGAGGTAAAGTCTCCATCTTTCTTTAAGGCTGCATAATATTCCATGGTGTAAATATACCACAATTTATTAATCCATTCGTGGATCGATGGGCACTTGGGCTTTTCCCATGACTTAGCAAATAAGAAAAGGGCTGCAATAAACATTCTGGTACAAATATCTTTGTTACAATGTGATTTTTGGTCTTCTGGGTATATACCTAGTAAAGGAATTATAGGATTAAAAGGCAAATCTATGTTAGATCTCTAAGTGTTCTCCAAACATCTTTCCAAAAGGAATGTATTAATTTGCATTCCCACCAGCAGTGTAGAAGTGTTCCCTTTTCTCCACATCCATGCCAACATCTCAGGTCTTGGGACTTTGTGATATGGGCTAATCTTACTGGAGTTAGATGGTATCTCAAGGTAGTTTTGATTTGCATTTCTCTGATGATTAAAGATGGTGATCATTTTTTCACATGTCTGTAGGCCATGCACCTGTCTTCTTCAGAGACGTTTCTCTTCAAGTCCCTTGCCCAGCCTGCGATGGAATCACTTGTTCTTTTCTTGCTTATACGTTTGAGTTCTCTGTGGATTCTGGTTATTAAACCTTTGTCAGAGACATAACCTGCAAATATCTTTTCCCATTCTGATGGCTGTTTGCTTGCTTCACTTACTGTGTTCTTAGCTGTGCAGAAGCTTTTTAGTTTGATCAGGTCCCAGTAGTGTATTTTTGAAGCTGCTTCAATTGCCCAGGGGGTCCTCCTCATAAAATATTCACCCAGACCGTTTTCTTCAAGAGTTTTCCCTGCACTCTCTTCTAGAATTTTTATAATTTCATGTCTTAAGTTTAAATCTTTAATCCAGTGAGAGTCTATCTTAGTTAATGGTGAAAGGTGCGGGTCCAGTTTCAGTCTTCTACAGGTCGCCAGCCAGTTCACCCAGCACCATTTGTTAAATAGGGAATCTTTTCCCCACTGAATGTTTTTAATTAGCTTGTCAAAGATCAAATAATGGTAAGTAGCTGGATTCATCTCTTGGTTCTCTATTCTGTTCCAGGCATCTACTTCTCTGTTTTTGTGCCAGTACCATGCTGTTTTGGTTATCTGGTATTTGCCTTCTATTTATGGTAAGTAATACTAGCAATGAGATAAAGTTTAAAAAAGCATAATTCATATAAATAAAGGCAAATACAACAGTTTTTAAAATTTCAGATTACTAGTAGGTTACAAACAATTAGGTTACATTGTTTGCATTCATTAGGTTAAAGTCAAAATTGCAGGTGAGTCCTTCACGCAGGAGCTGTGCCAGATACCCCATTAGGTGAGAGCTTACCAAACCCCCTCCCTCCTCTCCTCTCCTTCCTCCCTGCTTGAATGTAGTTGATTTTTCTCTCATGTGGATGTATAGGTGTTTATCCATTGGTTTCATATTAATACTGAATACATTGGATACTTGCTTTTCCATTCTTTTTTTTTTTTTTTTTTTTTTGTAGAGACAGAGTCTCACTGTATCACCCTCGGGTAGAGTGCCGTGGTGTCACACGGCTCACAGCAACCTCTAACTCTTGGGCTTACGCGATTCTCCCTCCCGAGCAGCTGGGACTACAGGTGCCCGCCACAACGCCCGGCTATTTTTTTGTTGCAGTTTGGCCGGGGCTGGGTTTGAACCCGCCTACTCACTGAGCCACAGGCGCCGCCTGCTTTTCCATTCTTGTGATACTTTACTTAGCAGGATGTTCTCCAAATCCCCCAAGGTAAATACAAAAGTCTCCATCTTTTTATGGATAAATGCTATTCCATCATATATATATATATATCATAGTTTATTTATCCATTCACAAGTTGATGGGCACTTGGGCTGTTTCTACATCTTAGTGTTTGTGAATTGAACTACAGTAAACATTCTATTGCAAATGTCCTTGTGGTAAAATGATTTTTTTTTTCCTTCTGGGTAGATACTTAGTAATAGGAAAGTAGAGTCAAATGGAAGGGCAACATTTAATTCTTTGAGGATTCTCCATACTTCTTTCCCCAAAATGCTGTATTACTGTGTAATCCTACCAACAGTAAATAGTGTTTAATACGACATGTCTCATGTACGTTAATGGCGTACTTCACACTAGACTCACATCCTGGAGGTGGATCTCAAAGGACTATAGGTGGATTCTATTATTGATTTGCCGAAAGGCCTGGTGACTTCAGACAGTGAACTCTTGCCCACTAAGTCTTTCTATCTGCAAATTCAACATTATCTTTGTGACTTCACTGTCTGTGATTAAAGGTAATCAACAAGTACCTTCATTTTATCATTAAATGTATTTGATGATAATAATTACCTTATCTAGGCCCAGCGCAGTGGCTCATGCCTATCATCCTAGCGCTCTGGAAGACCAATGTGGGTGGATCACCTGAGCTCGGGAGTTTGAGATCAGCGTGAGGAAGTGAGGTCCGATCTCTAAAAAAAAAAATATCTGGGCACTGTGGTAGGCACCTGTAGTTCCACCTAATTGGGAAGCTGAGGCAAGAGAATTGCTTGAGCTCAAGACTGTAAGGTTGTTGTGAACTATGATGCCATGGTACTCAACCCCAGGGCAACTGAGTGAGACTCCATCTCAAAAAAAAAAAAAAAAAAATTACACATCTATAGAAATGATGGTTGAAGTAAAAAGAAGTAATAAAACAAAAGGGAGCAAAACAATAGAAGTTGGGTTTCTTTGCAATACTAGTGAATTTCTGTTAGGAAAAAGGTGAGATATGACTGAAGCAGGTAACAGACCTCTAAACTGCCCTACTGATGTTGATTTACCGTTAGATTAACTAAGAGGTGATGCTGGTGATATGCTTGAAACACGGCTTTATGGGAAGTTTCCACTTAGCTGCCTTGAGCTATGTACAGTTGACCCCAGAACAACTAGGTTGCCTAGCTGCCTAGGTTTCAACTGGGCAGGTCTACTTGTACGTGGCAAGAACGACTCCTCCTCCTTCTCCAACTAACTCAATGTAAAGACAGCAAAGTTGATGACCTTTACGCTGATCTACTTTTACTTATTTTTTTAATGACTTTTTTCTTAGCTTACTTTGTTGTAAGAATACAGTACATAATACATACAGCATACAAAATATGTTTTAACTGATTGTTATCTGTAAAGCCTCCCAGTCACCAGTAGGCTATTAGTAGTTGAGTTATTAGGGAGTCAAAAATCATACATATATTTTCAATGAGCAAGAGGTTGGCATTACTAACCCTAGTACTGTTCATGGGTCAACTGTATACAATGAAAGGCCACTCAGAATAACATGAAAGTTACCTTCCAGAGTCAGAAGACAAAGAAGGAAAGGACTAGTGAGGAGCAACATGATTAAAGATGACAGGAATGAATATATTCACAGATTCAGTTAAATGTCTCATAAATTTGGTAGAACTGCTTTCAAGATTGTCTGGAGTATTGAGAGAAAAAGTCAATACCAGTCATAAAAGTATACATTGTGTAGGAATGCATATATTACCCAAAAAGCAAGTGGGGATATCGGTTACTCTGTGGAAAAAGTGACTGGAAGGGAACACAGGAATGGATTTGCACGGCTGTTCTGACTTTTTATTTGGATGCTGGTTGCACAAACCTGTCCAGCTTGTGCTACTATGATACATGCATTTTACTGGATGGAAAGTATACTTCCATGCAGAATTTTAAAATATGTATGGGGAACAAGAAAAAGAGAAAATGTAGAAAAGCCAAAAGAGGAATAAGAATTGCTATCTGTGCTATGCTAATGAGAAATCTAAGCTTCTAGTGCCCTTGTGCTCAGGCAGGAAGTGGAGACAATGCTAGTTTCACATCATATGGCTTCACTTGCTTCCTTAATGTTCTTCCTAAAAAAGGCCCTCGCAGGGCACTTATTCAGTGTTTATTGGAGCTGAGAGAAGCTTTAAGAGCAGCTCTGAAGTTGGATACCAGCACTTCCCCGTTCATTTAATTTTGACATTGTAACTTGTTACATATACATAATACGTGGGGTTTTGTTTGATATCATTTCATTGTCATCTAATGGTGTCAGCAGACCTAATAATGACACAGGAATAGCAATCTGGAAAAAAAAAAAATCCTGGGGTGATTATCATTATTCAGATTCCTGTCAAGGTGGAAGAGGACAATGAAGACATGTTCAGAAATGAATTTTGCCCTCTGTTTTCAGTCTTGATCATCTAGTTTTCTTTAATAGTAATTTAAAAAGAACAAAGCACAGAATACTGTGGGTTATCTTATATCCATTAATAGGATCTCTGAATATAAATGGATGGAAGAGTGACATTGTAGTCAACAAGGAGTCTTTTCTTCCTACTGAACTGAGAATATTTCTTCTCTCATTCTCTCTCCCAGTTCAAGGAGATGTATGATCCTTTCATAAGACTGGGAGAAGAGATATCCCACCCCAACCTTGGCTCAGATTTTCCCAAGGACTTAACATTTCAACTCATTGCCTTTATCTGTGAAGCAGTCAAAAGCAGATGAAGAAAAAACTTTCTAGTGTGTTCTTACTACAGTTTAAAGATAGGTTCTAGATAGTATTAATATTCACACCATGCCTTACCTGGAGGAGCCAAGAGGGAAAGAAGAACCAAGAAAGACCCAAGAGGGACAGTCTATCCTTAAGACCTTCATAAAGAGAAAACTGCACATATTTGTGTGGGTATAAAAGACGCCAGGAAGAAAGATGCTTCTATACTTCTCTGAATAGACCAAACTTCCTTTGGAGAACCCATGATCATTGTCACCCACAGCAACCAGAAGAATACTGTATATTTCTTAAGAAATTCTTGTTTTTAAGAAATATGTCTCTCTTTTTGGATTGTCATCTATTGATTGATGGAAGTATCACAGGAGTCCAAGATAGGACTTGCTTGGAGTTTGGTATGTTTCTAGAAAGAAGACTAAGAAAGCCAACAAGTTTCCAGTTTCTCATTTTTTCTTTCCTTGGTTGCCTGTAGCATCCCCTTCCACTTCCATCAAGCCTAGATATACTCATTTTCTCTAATAAATACCATGAAACGATGATGTTTACCTGATGTTTCCCAAGCTCACATATTTTTAAGTTTAACTACTTAGAAAGGTACTATTTCAACATCCTCTCTGGAAAATAACTGCAGTGGAGACTAATTGAACTAGATTTTGGCAAATGTCTGCCCATGTCCCTGGAAAGAAATAACCCAATATAAAGTGGCTTCTGACAGCTCACATGATCAACAGAGAGATGGGTAGTTACTAAACTACCCATGGGTTAAACTCGGCATGGGTTAGGTAGATACTGCATGGATGTTCACTGCAGCCTTGAAACAGGTAGGTTCTCTATAGCTAGTGTTAACTATAAGACGCTTCTGCCTGCATTCATTCCTTTTCCCCGACACAAACTTTCAAAGAGCAGGAGTAAACAGGGTAACATTGAAAGTGACAGTTTAGTGAACAGACTGTCCATGAACACATTTTCAAATAGCAGTAGCAGTTGGACCCATTTAGAGTATAAAAAAGAGGTAAATCCTCTTGGATGGAATTTCCCAAAGGCACTGAGGTCTGACTGCATTTTAAGATAGTTTTCATAGAACATGATCACTGGGCTCAGCGCCTGCGGCTCAAGCGGCTAGGGTGCCAGCCACATACACCTGAGCTGGTGGGTTCGAATCCAGCCCAGGCCTGCCAAACAACAATGACGGCTGCAACCAAAAAATAGCCGGGTGTTGTGGCGGGCGCCTGTAATCCCAGCAACTTGGGAGGGGGAGGCAGGAGAATCGCTTGAGCCCAGGAGTTGGAGGTTGCTGTGAGCTGTGATGCTACAGCACTCTACCCAGAGCGAGAGCTTGAGGCTCTGTCTCAAAAAAAAAAAAAAAAAGAGAGAGCATGAATGTACTCCAGTAATTCTGTTCACCTCTTGATTCTATGTTTTCAATTTTAGGTTTTTTGCCATTGTTCTACCCATAACCAATGTAAAACATCTTTACAGCATTTTACACATTGTTCAAAGGACTTCTATAGTATTTTTGGTTAAAATAATTAAAATGGATTATTTGACATGTTAAATTTTCTCAGGAATACTGTAGTCATGTATATTGTAAAGCATAGATTAATTTACATTATAAATTTCTTATTACTTCTTAGCTGATAATTCTCACCAAATTAGGAATGGTGAGGAACTTCATAAATAAGATCTATAGAAAAATCTCCTCCCAGCTCCCAATTTAAAAATGGGAAAAAGACCTGAATAGACATTACTTAAATACAACATACAAATGGCCAACAAGCATAGGAATTAAAATACACAACATTATTAGGGCAATGAAAATCAAAACTATACAAAGTATCACCTTACCCCCATTAGAATCATCATTATCAAAATGACAAGTGACAACAAGCGTACTCCAAAATGTAGAGAAAAGGGAAACGTTGTACACTGTCGGTAGGATTATAAATTAGCATATCCATTATGGAAACAGTATGAAGGTTTCTCAAAAAAACTACAAATAAAACTATCACATGATCCAGCAATTCATCACTGGTCTATGGCAAATAAATTCAGATGAATATGTTGAAGAGATATCTGTATTCCCATGTTTGTTCCAATACTATTCACAATAGTCAAGATATGAAATCAACCTAAGTATCTTTCAGTGGATGACTGAAAATGTGATCTATATACACAATAGAATACTGTTCAACCTATTTAAAGGTGAGAGACTAGAAACTTTGAAGCATAAAATTCTAACTTAGTTTGAGCTGCTGTAACGAGTTACCATAGATTGAGCAGTTTAAACAACAAAAATGTATTTCTTGTTCTACCATAGGCTGGTGTCTTCGTTTTCCAGTGTTCTGAAGTTTAAAATCAAGGTTCTGCAAAATCCAGTGTCTGGTGAAGGCTCACTTTCTAATTTTTGATAGCCTGGTTTTCTCTTTGCATCCTTATACAGTGGAAAGACAACCCAGAAAATATCTGGGTCCCTTTAAAAAGACACTAATCCCATTCATGGAGGCTTCCCTCTCAGAGCCTAAAGTAACTCCCAAAGGCCACACCTTCTAACACCATCATCCTGGGGCTTAGGATTTCAACACACATATTTGAGGGGGACACAAGCATTCAGTCCATAATAGATTCAGAACAAGGAAAGGTGGGGACACTATATCACTGCCCAGCTCAATATCATACCAGAAGCCTTACCTGGTGCAATAGAGATAAATAAATAATAAATAACTACTTGAAAGGGAGAAATATTAGTACATTGGATGGTTGCTTTTCTATTCTTGTGATACTTTATGTAAGAGGATGTTCTCCAAATCCATCCAGTTAAATGCAAAAGATGTAAAGTGTCTGTCTTTTTATGGCTGAATAGTATTCCCTGGTATACATATGCCATAGTTTAAGTGGGGGGACAAGAGGGTTAGAGGAGAAGGGAGGGGGTTTGGTAAGCTCTTACCTAACAGGTACAGTGTAGGGGGACATGGTGTACCTCGTGGGTGAAGGGCTCAACTAAAACTTAGACTTTATCTAACAAATGCAAACAATGTAACCTAATCGTTGTACTCAAATATTACTATTTTTAAAAAGCATAAGCCAATCATATCAAAAACAGAAAGGAAAAATTATATGTCTTTATTCAAAGAGAGAGAGACAACGAGAGACAGAGAGAGAGAGGAAATGTACTGGGAAGGGATTTTGCTCTTTTGTCATCTAGAGATAGGACCCTAAGTGAAGGCTAATACAGGGACACAGTCGCTAGAGAAGAGTGAACAGTAAGATAACATTGGTATCTGATTTAATATATGTCTCTGGTTTTGGATTTTGACCCTAGTACTTCCTAATTAAGTAAGTGTGTCCACACAAAACACATTAGTTTGCAGGAGTTGCTATTACAAAATGCCACAAATGAGTGGCTTTTACAACAGTAATTTATTTTCTTACAGTTCTGGAGGCTGGAAACCCAGGATCAAGGTACCGGTTGAGTGATTTTTCCCAAGCCCTCTGTCTTTGGCTTGAAAATGGCCTCTCCCCCGCTGCCGCTTCACATGGTAGTCCCTCTGTGCACAAGTGCCCCTGGTGCCTCTTTGCGTGTCCAAATATCCCCTCCTTATAAGGACACCTATTCAGACTGGATTAGGACCCATCCTTATAAGGACACCTATTCAGACTGGATTAGGACCCATCCTTGTTAGGTACAGACCAATATATAGGTGTATATGCAGGATTCAGGTACACTGCAGGAGGGTGGTTCCTAGGAGTGGAGAAACTAGAGACCAATCAGAAGGTATTGCAGGAAAAGTTAAGGAAAAACCAGGAATCTGAGGGCTTAAGACTTACACACCCGTGGAGCATCTGCGGATGCAACCTTGTTATGTGAGAACACCTATTTATCATTTGGTAATACCGCACACCTCCTATAAGCCCACCTCTGGACCAGGCCCAGAAAAGGAACCATTGGGGAGTTTGCAGAATCTTTCTCTTCTTAAGGGGACTGACCCGTTTCTCTCTCTGGAACATATTTTCACTTTCGACAGCTTCTTTCTTTTCTGTAATAAAAACTATTTGTGGGGAATCGCTTCCTCTTTGTGGTCACTCTGTTGTATTGGCCCTGCTTGTGATTGTTCCAGGCAAGAAGCCAAAGATTCAGAACAATATTCTGCCAAGAGGATGGGCCAGACACCATCGGACCTCATTTAACCTTAATTACTTCTTTATGACCTCATTTAACCTTAATTACCTCTTTAAAGACCCTTTCTTCAAATGCAATTACATTGGGAGGGATGAAGGGTTAAGGTTTCAACATATGAACTTTGAGGGACCATAATTCAGCCCCCAACAAAAACCCCCTTTATTTACATTATTTATTGTTAAAATATGATATTAGTTGGCCGATATGATATGAATCCCTATGTAATATATAATATAAAGCAATACCGCTCCACATATGTGATGCCCCCTTCTAATAATCTATAGTGTTTTACATGTACCTAGCCTATAACAGAAGCTAAATAAAACAAGTTATTTATGATGACTTTCTTCTCTTCCAATTTAGCTAAATCAGGATTCTGTTCTAGAACTCGCTTCTTTATACTATTCTGGTTGGGTTTTGCATGAGATTTTGAAGGCAGAGTGGAGACGGCGGACACCAAGTGGTTGTAGGGCATCAGGCACTGAGGCAGCTTTCATGATTCAGCAGGGCTGCAAGCTCATCACACACTGGCAGAGAGTAGCACCCATGTCTCGGCTGCTTCTGCTCATACAGCATTTACCCCTTTAGATTCTCCAAGTCCTGTAGATATGTGAAAAGCTCTATGTCATGACAAAGGGAACAAGCCTCTCCTGCAAGCTACCCAGAGCATGACAATGTGAGGCATGAGAGACAGATGTACATTCCAATTTGTCTTCACCAGCTCGAGTTTGTCCTGTTGGATTCCAGTGTATTCTTGGTCTTTCTCACTTTATTTCCAGCCTTCCTTCCCACCATTCGAGGCAGAAGCAAAAGCTTTGCATAGATTGATTGATCTCTCAGCCTTATTTTGCAGGAGAGAGCCAGGTTACACTGCTTGCATTTGCTGGGTAAAGTCCCTCTAAGAATAGTGTCCCATCCCCAAGAGGTGTATCACACACCATGGCCCCACACCCCCCTCCCTTCCTACTTTCCTCCACTCCCCAATTTTATTCCCTCTTCCATGTACTAGCATGAATTGTCCTCATATCAAAATTGAGTGCATTGGATTCTTGCTTCTCCATTCTTGTGATGCTTTACTAAGAAGGATGTATTTCAGCTCCATCCAAATTAATACAAAAGATGTAAAGTCACCATCCTTTTTAGTGGCTGTATAATATTCCATGGTATGCATGTACCACAGCTTGTTAATCCATTCCTGGGTTGGTGGACATTTAGGCTGTTTCCAAATTTTGGCAATCATAAATTGGGCTGCAAGAAATAGTCTAATGCAAATATTAAAATGATCTTTTTTTTTTTTCTGGGTAGATGCCCAATAATCGGATTGCAGGATCAAATGGGAAGGTCTAGTTTGAGTTCTTGGAAGATTTTCCATACTTCCTTCCACAGGGGTGTATTAGTTTGCAGTCCCACCAGCTGTGTAAAAGTGTTCCCTTCTCTGCACAACCACGCCAGCATCTGCAGCTTTGTGTCTTTGTGATGTGATCTCTCAGCCTTATAATGCACAAAGCCAAATCCTTTTAATAACCCACTCATTCTGTAGATTGTCAGTTGTGCTTAACTCGTGGGGAGCTCCTAGTCTTTCCAGCAATAAGAACTTGAGTGAGTTACTTTATGGTTTTTCGCCTCAGTTTTCTCATTTGTAAGATAAGTTTTTTGCCTCAGTTTTCTCATTTATGATAAAAATCGCCTTATAAGGTTGTTGGTGGGTTAAGTGTATATGTACAGTGCTTAGGATAGTATCTGGCACAAACATTTATTAAATAATAATCCCTACATAGTAATAAATGTATTCATTATGCTACCTTTGAGCTAATAAGATTGCTTTGGATTTCAAAAGAAATATATATGTATTTATATATAGGAATTTCAACACTTATTTCAAAACATTTAACATTGTTGGATGAACATCCCCTACCACCATGGCCAATGTATTTCCTGAACTCAAACCACTCTTGCTACCTGCAAAGACTCAGGATTGATAGACAGTGATGAGATCCAGAAAGTCTGACATTCCTTAACAAAAGGAAGATAAATTAAATCATCTTCAACTGTGGTGTAAACGTGATTAGAATTACTATAAACTCTTTGAGTACAGACACAGAGGATGAAATCACTGTGGATTTCACTTTGTCTTTTTTTTAGGATGTCTAATTATATATCAAATGCATATATGCAAAATACGTATGTGAGAAATTATAGGTGGGGAGAATAGAAAAAAAATGCCACAAAACTCATAAAACTATGCTTGCTAATCAACCACAGAATTAATGCATTTGAGTCTAACATTCAAATGACAATCTTAAAAGTCCAGTGAGTCCAGATAGTTCAACAAATCTGATACACATATGTTAGAGTTAAGCCATAATGACACACGCATTCATAGAGACTCTGGGGAACCCCCACTGGCTGTGAGAGGCAATGTTCTGAGAAGAACATGTCACACACCAAAAATATGTTGACAAAGGTTTCCCACATTCATTTTCAGCCAAAGCTTCAGAATGTCACAAATATATGTTTCAGAGCTGCCCTGACATGTAGTTAATTCCTTTCGCTGGCCAGCAAATGTGTGTATAGGTTGCATTCTACGAGCTTTACCCTGCAGCTCCTTTTTATTCATGATTTCCTAAACTGGTTATGTAACAACAACAAAAATCTTTGTAACGCTATGAGTGCTGATTCTAATTTACAGAGCCCTAGACACACATGTGGCTTTAATAACAAGAAACATTTGCCCTTTTGTCTTCTTGAACCAACACATAGGTTGAATCCTAGAATATTACTTCTCCTATGAAGACAAAAGAGGCAAGAAAAACAGTAGGATCATGAGATTGGTAGAATCCTACCTGAGTTTCTCAACCTTCCATCTATGAGCTAGTGTTTTTCTTGAATGTTTTGATTCTCCTTATGATAAGTGTCGATCTACTGCTTTGAAAATACTTTCCAGTATTTATAAGTATCAGAGCATTCTATAGTAAGAAAGCAATAGATGTCTTATTTTCTTCAGAATAGCTCAGGGTAGGCCTGGTTGAAGTGCTGGTCCTAGAACATTTCTCTGCAAACACAGAGAAATGGGGTGTGATTTTCAAAGAGATTACTCAATGTATTTAAAAATAGCAAGAACCAAATTGTGAGTGAGTAGAAAATATGTTTCTGAAGAATTTAAAGAGATAACACTAGGATAATCAAATTAAGTTAAAACAATTCCAACAGGCAAACATAGAAATACAATAGAAAAGAAATTACAGGGGAAATAAAACTTAAGCTTTAGCTACTACTCCGTCTGGGGCTAGACACTAGTGTGCAACGGGTATAGAAGTATTGATAAACTGGTTTAAGGACACAAGATGAGGTACAACAGCAATCTTGCCTCTTCACCTAGATATTATTAATGCTAAGTCAGTCCCTTAATTTAATTTTAATCCTCCGAAATACCAATTCAAATTATTAACTGTGTGAATAGAACATGCAAATTTCTAAATTAAACTGAGGCAACAAGTCACATTCCACTGGGAGTGACTCACTGTTCACCTGTGGGGGTGGGATGTGAGGCAGAGATTGTTAAAACTTTTCAGTCTAATTTCTGATACCTTTGTACCTTTTATGAAATGCATTTTTATATGACATCCTATTTTATAGAACAAAAGTAATACCAGTATTATCGCTTAAAAAATCAAATGAAGTTTTTCTTTTCTTTTGAGACAGGGTCTCACGCTGTCACCTGGGCTACAAAGATGTGGCATTGTCATAGCTCATTCCAGCCTCAAACTCCTGAGCTCAAGTGGTCCTGTGCATCAGCCTTTGGAGCAGCTGAGACTACAGGAATGCACTACCAGGCCCAGCTAATTTTTATTATTTTATGTAGATAAGGAGTCTGGCTCTTGCTCAGGATGGAACTCCTGGCCTCAAGCAATCCTCTAGGCTTGGCCACCCAAAGTGCTGGGATTACTGGTGTGGACCACCAGGTTCAGCTTCAAATGAGATTTGTGCTGCAGAAAGGAAAAAAATAATGGACACCCCTGGACAAAAGAATGTTACTATTGAAGAAATCAGATACATCAGTTGATCGCCTAAGAACTTCAGTCAGCAATCCATTAGAAACAATAAAATGGATTAATTGTATTTTTCTGTTATCAATTAATAAAACGTAATATAATTTAGAAAGTACAAAAGGAAAAGAATTCATGCAAAATTTGATAGAAGGAGCTTCTCCATCACACAAGTCATTCAAATAAACTTTTTTTTATATTTTCATCATTGTTCACCAAGCTTGTTCCCAGCCACAACACAGAAATAATGTACTTCTTGGAAGACTAATGCATTTTAGGCACCCTTCAGAGTTAACTGTCACCAACTTTGCTTTTTGGATACTCTGATAATTCTAAAACACGGACCATTAGGGAGACCTTTGGGTCTCCAGTGTCCACATTTCAGAAGTCTTTACTTCACTTTCACTATAAGATTTTTTAAAAACAAGATGCAGCTATTATACCAGCTGTCCCTATATGCCTAATGGAGGAGGTTTTGCTTTCTTATGCAGAAGAGAAAACTATAGACTCCTCACCCCATCGTAGAGTGGTGGAAGCACAGCTGTTACAGGCATTCATATCAGGTACAGCAGCTGAATTTCTTTTGAGAGTGTTTATTTCAATCCTCATGATTTCCCGCCCATGTTTTCCTAAAGAATTTCAATTTTGTTCGTCATTCTGAATCAAACAAGACAAAAAATATAATCAAATCCATCAAGATATGTTTTTTCCCCTTTCTTGCTTTGCATTTCTCCTTTAAAAATAGAGAAATGTTGCTGAATCCTTTTAAAATCTAGCTTAGAGAAAGAGCCACAACCCTAAATTATGAAAAAGCAGTGTGTTGGGTTTAAGACAGTTTGTCAGTACCTACATCCTTTGATCTTTTACACCTATGTGACATAAGTTATTTCTTCAACAATAAAAAAAGGACTATGAAAATGAAATCACTCCATTACTTTAAGGCTATTGTTTGTTGTTTTGGGGGGAGGAGTGGCTAAAATATGAACTGGGCAATGACAAGAACAGCAAGCTAATCCTTTCAAGCTGCAGTCATCATAATTTACAATTCACATTTCAGAAACCGCAAATTTCGCTATTTAGTTGCATGCTAAATTAACATGCAGCCTTGCATAGAAGCAAAAATCTATCCTCATTAGACGTGTGTTCCTAGATCTTTTATAGAGTCAATATTGTAATGTTTCAGGATACTTCTTAAAAATATAGTTTCTGGGGTGAGCTAAATGAATTTGAATCTCCAAAAGGAAATACACTATATCTAAATCTCCAAAAGAGTATGTAATATAAATGTATAAAATTACTGTATGTTAATACTTTAAAGACTGAGATAGGGAAAGTAATTTTAATTTTTCTTTAATGTTGGCTAAGTACATTTGACCTTTTTCTTTTGCAGCAAACCAATTTTCAATACAGAAATACACTTCCATAGATCTATTATATAATAAGAACTCTCTAGACATATAGGAAAATAAAGGAAGAGTGTATTGTGTTCTTTCCTGTCTCCATTCTTGACTGGCTATCTTCTGCTTAAATAGTTCAATCCAAATGCCATTAAGTGTGGTCAGGCAAGATAGGACTCCACGGAAGGGCCAGAAGGAAGAATAGGATGGTAGATTCATACTTGGGTTGGGGGCAGGGGATGAGAAGAGGGAGAAAAAGGAGATAAGTTACTTTGCAGATGAGAGTTAATCCAATTAATAAATATATTACAAATAAAGGGACTCAAGTTTCTTATTGTTTGAGAAAAGGAAAAATAATCAAATAATTGCAATGAACCCTATGATGTTACTTTAGAATTGAAAGTATGGAGTTGAACTCGTGGTTTTTAATAGATAAATAAAAAGTGTATCAGTTCCATCGGGCAACTGTGGCAAATTATCACAGATTGAGTTGCTTTAAACAACAAGAATTTATTCTTGGTCTAGAGTCTAAAATCAAGGTATTGGCAAGTCCAATGCCTTCCAGGTTGGTTCTAAGAATTCTTCCACACCCCTTCCAGCTTCTGTAGCTGTTGGCATTTTGTGGCTATGGGGCATAACACCAATCTCTGCCCTCGTCTTGACAGGGCCTTTTTCTCTGTGTGTATCTGTCTCTTTACATGATCTTTTTATAAGGGCACCAAGCATTAGATTTAGGGCCCAAGTCAATTCAGTATTATCTTAATTTAACTCATTGTATCTGTAAAGATCATGTTTCCAAATAAGGTCGCACTCTGTGGTTCTGAGTGGACATAACATTTTGGACTACACTGTTCAACCCAGCAGAGATAGACAGAGTGTGTGTGTGTGTGTGTCTGTGTGTGCACCTGCTCCCATAGCTTTCTGAGCTCTTCCTTGCCCATTGAAACGTTTTGGGAACAGTGACACCCCCACAGTAAATAACAAAACTGACTCCCAGACTTTGGTATGCAAGTATAATTCTCCTTTAAATGGAACCAGGTATCTTTGTATAAGTCTCATTTACATCTTTGTGTCTAATACTAAGGAAAGTACAATATAAGCCTGGAGCACTTTGGTAAAAATGTACCCAAGGACTGATGGAGGCACATCAATAAGACACAGAATCAGCTTCAAGGGGATGTCATGGCAAAGACTGAAGTGATCTGAGCATCAAGATAAATAATTTGAATCATTTATTATGACTCATTAAATAAAACAGAAATTTAAAAGTCAAAACTGATGTAAATAAATACACAAGCAAATAAATGGGAGGAGAAAGCTTTGCCTTTCAGAGAATACTGACAAATAAATGTAGATGAAATGATGGGATTAAGAAAATCACCACTCAGGAGCTGTCATAGCAATCATTAATTCAGGAAATTTCAATGGCTGTTAAAATTTTGGATGAGTAGTTTTATGTGGAATAAGATTATTATATAAGTTCTAAGCATCTTCCCACAAGGCAATAAACACAAAGAGAAAAAATATTAACTCTACAATGAGGTGACTAAAATTATTGTAATCAATAATGGAATAAATGAAACTCTTGTACAACCGTATACAAATCAATGAGGTATTATCTGTGATAGCCTTATCAAAACTGCATTTTCAGAATCTAATCTCAAAGAGACACCAGAAAATCCTAACTAAAGAATTTTATAAAATAATCATTCCATAATTGTCAAGTGCATTGGTGATGAGTGTGAAGAAAAACTGAAGCACTCTTGTAAACTGAGTCTCGCAAGTGGGGTCCTGATGATCCTTTACTATCAAAGGATATTGTTGTTGGAGAAATGTGACTGAAGTCTCTGCATATGTTAGCAATAGTGTGATAATATTAAATTTACTAATTTTAATGGATGTATTGTGGTAGTGTAGAAAAATATCCATGGAGGAGAAATTACTGAGGTGATGGGACAAAATAGCAACAACTTACTCTCAAATGGTTCAGGAATAATATATTTGGATGACATTTTTGCAATTTTGCTCTAAGATTAAATTTATGCTACATTAAAAAAAAACACACACTAAATAGTATGTAATTTCTATAGGCCTTCCTCCAGAAGAGGAGGGTGATTACCATAAAATGACACATTTACAAAGAAAAGGCATAATATTAATAGGAAGAAAAATAGAATAACTTATAGCCACATATTTCAGAAGGAAAAAGACTTGAAATAATTTAATAATTGTAAGTTTTTTTGTTTCTCTGAGTCATTTTTTCAAGGAGAATAAAGAGCAGGTCTGGAATATTGTGTATTGACTTCCATAACCTTTTCAGTGGTAGCCTTTCAAAAGTACTAAGATTTGTCTTACTCAACTATGTTTTTACTAAGTCATTTCTTAACTTTCTTCTAATATTTTAAGTAACATTGTTTTTAGTATAGCATACATTCCACTTTTGCTTTGCCACTGGGAAGCCCAGAGCCTCTTTAAATGACTCTCACTTGAATACATTTGGCAGCTTTTCAGCCCAGTCATTCATTCATTTCAGCCCAGGTCATGAATTTTCATTGTTAGTTTAAGTTCTATATGATGGATTCTTGTGACATTTGTAAAGTACTTATAACCTGTTTTAAAAATTGCATGATACCTCTCTTAAATGTCTTATCCAACTCCTCTCTCAGTTCTTCAATTTAATTTGCAAAATATGCTGACCAAAAGAGCTCTTCCACCTTGGAGAAACATTAACTACTATAAATATGCAGCAGAATCATGCTCGTATCAACAGAATTCTCTAGAGATATTATCAAAAATCAGTAGAGCATACTGGTTAAGCCCTTGGGACATAGAGCCAGATGTCTGGACTTTAATCTCAGCTCCTCCACTTAATATCTCCCTTTATTTTAGCTATTATTTCCCCCATTTTTCTGATTGAAAATTATGAGTAGAGAAACTAATATTGGCACTAAGGATTCAGGATTTTTGTGCATACTAGAAGCATTTAACACAGATTCTGTCACACAATAACACCTCATATCGATCATCACTAAAGGACCCCTAGTTCTCAAAGGAAAGGAAAAGAATCCCCAGTGTCATGTTTATAACTGTGCACATAACATTGGCATAAAGCCTACCAGCTTCAGCACTATTCTCTTTCTCATTCTTTTACTCCCATCTTAACTAATATGCTCTTTTGAATGAAATGGATTCATTCCAATATGTCCATTTTGAATTATAAAATTAGGTCCCATCAAGCATTTTTTTCATTGACCAAGGTATTCATATTATGTAGGTAATTTATTAAATCATACATTAGAATTATGTCACAAAGGGATGGTTGTATCAAAACTAGTATCTACTGGGCACTAGCCCACTATAGGCCAAATAGTCAGCACTTCAGATCCAACCACTGAATTTTTCCACATGTACTTTTAGGTAAGGATGACTGTTCACAAAGAATGCAGGGCTTAGATGGGCCATGCCACTTCCACAAGAAGACAGATTTGGAGCCAAATAACCAGTAAATCAAAGTCGAAGTCAAATAAAAAGTTTACTTTACAGCAACCTGGGTTTAGATGAACAGACAGGTTAAAACACACCTCACCCCAATACACAATAACATTAAAAATATCTATTGAAACTTTATGGAACTTAATAAATAGGGAAATTTTTCATTAAAAAACTAACTTCAATAATGCTAACATGAGATTCACATTTAAAATCAGAGACACTCACACACCTCTATTTATGCAGCATTTCTATAAAAGTGAATTCTCATCAAGTTTTGAAAATTCATGGTAGAACATAAAAGAACTGTGTCTTCAGCTTCCCCCAAATAAGATATTTCTAAAATAATTTGGCTGCCATTTGGGCAAATATATATGCATGTTTTGTCTTGACAGCTTGTCAACTGGAAGACAGTTCTTGAACATCACATTCATTTCAATTTAATATTGGTAAATTTCTGAATTAGAGTTTTATTTTTCACTTTCTGCACAATGAGATCCTCCAACCTCTGCTGGCATTCCTGAGGGCACACAGGTGCACATGCTGGCATTCCCACAGTAGCAAAGGAAGAAAAATGAAAGAAGGAAGGAGGGGAGGGAAGAGACAGGCTGAGAGAGAACAGTAGAAATGGGGAGGAAAAGGAGATGGTAGCCAACCTTCAACCTGAAATTCACCTACATGAGAATTGAAGAGAATAATTCACATTTGACAATAAAATAGTGCAGCTGCCTCTGCTTCCTTTAACCAGAGAGGCTGCAGCCAAACAGAAACCAGATACCCGATGCACAAAAATGACACATAGGACAGGTCCAAAGTGCTAGATTATAAAAATAATTTTTAAAAAACCACAACAACCAATTATGAAACACTTTTTTTGTGGCATTCCTTTACCTTGTATTTTATTATGCAACTCTCATACAACGAAAGCAGAATGAAAATTATTTTCATTGCATTGTAGCTAAAGAAAATAGGAAATAATTCAACCACCTTGAAATTCAAATTGAACCATATAATAAAGGACGAAACCCAGATTCAAACTCACACTTGAACTTTAACACATTCCCTGGGATTTTTAGGAGATATGTCCCAGACTAAAGATTTAATAGACAGATAGAAGAGAGACAGAGATCTGTGTATATATTAGTGTGGATTATTTAAGTGTCTACTCACTTAGCCAGAAAAAAATTACATGTATAATGACAGGCATGCAGAGACATTTTATTATGTAGCTAATAATTATCTTTAAAATTCTTTTTGTAGTTGAAAATGGGCTTGACTTTTGCAGGAGTTTCTAGAGTTTTCTTTCTCATCATATCTATTAGGCACATGACTTACATATACAGAAATGGGACTCTCTGACACACTTACAATCAATAGACACAGACTTGGCATGAAGATGTAGAAATCATAATAATGAGGCAAAAATAACAGCTTTCCTGTTCACTGTTTATTAGCAGTTAAGATAAAATGTGCTGTGTGTGTGGCAGACAGAAATAGTTTAAGTCATCTTTACTCTAATTTGGATGAAGAAATGGATTAGACAAGTTCTCTGACCTAAATTAGTTGACCAAATAATAATAATAATAAAAAGATAGTGTTTCTCAGTTCCTGTTTGTGTGTCAGAATCCAAAAGAAGTGCAAAGATGGAGGTGTTTTTGGTCTTTTGTGTTTCTTTTTATGTGGTGGAGGTGAAGGTAAAGAGATAATTTTATGCCAGAAAGTCATAGTTTTCCCAGAAGAAGTGTCATCTCAGCCAGCTATCAACAATTTAGTTATGATAAGCAGGAAAAAAATAAATAAGTAAAAATAAAATCCCTTATAGTAGAGATGGACAAAGGAAAGTCCTGGCAGAAGAAATACACGGGTTAGACATGAAGAGCTAAAATCACTTTTGAGTTGCTGCTAACTAGTCATATTTTAGGTAGGCAAGAAGGAAGATCAAATGAAGCCAGGCTATACAAAGTCTCCTGGTTAGGGAATTATTCTATGGGAAATGAACACTTGTGGAATTTTGTAAGGGAGATATTTTTCCAGCATAAATTCATAGATTAGCTAAGAAGTAATGAGGTCAGAATCAAATATACTACCCAGAACACTACTGTGAAAATCTATAATCCTGTGGGAGGCATTAAAGTCTGATCTAGGAAGGTGATCATAACACTGAATGAGATAATGTATTAGGTAAGCCTGGCTTGGGCTGGGCTAGGTGGCTCATGTATGTACTCTAGTACTTTGGGAAGCTGGGTGGGCAGATTGCTTGAGGTCAATAGTTGAAGACCAGTCTGAGCAAAAGTGAGTTCTCATCTCTGTAAAAAAAGTAAAAAACTTAAGCAGGCATGGTGGCTCAGGCCTGTAGTCCCAGCTACTCCAGAGACTGAGGCAAGAGGATCACTGGAGCTATGGAGTTTGAGGTTGCTGTGAGCTATGATGACACTGCTGCACTCTAGCTCAGGGAAGAAAGCAAGAAAACAAAACCCATCAAAAACAAAAGCATAGTCAGAGTGACAAGAATAAGCGGTTCTCAACCTGTGGGTCATGACCCCTTTATAACAATGGAAATGCATCATGGCATTAGGAAGGTTGAGAACCACTGATAGAATAATTAAGGATTAAATAGGCAAGATACTGCTGAGGCTTGATGAAGGAGAAAAGATTCAACAGTGTCTGTTACATTTTTGTACATGAGATTTCAGAGTGTATTGGAATCACTGATAATGCCATAGAAGTCAGGACACAGAAAAAATTATTTCATCAGAAAAAGTGATGACTTGACTTTGAATGTGGGATTTGAGCACACCATTTGGCTATCCAGGTGAAAATGTTCATGGAGCGACAGTAATGTGGGTTCCCAGTGTAAGCTGCAGATGAGGCAGCGCAGATAATTTTGAGGCCATATGGAACAGATGGGTTCGGTCCTGGGCTGACCGAGAAAGACAATTGGAGTAAAGAAAGAGGGAAGGGGGCAGGGTGGGGAGAGAAGAAAGAGAAGGAGGAAGACTAAAGAGGAGAAGTATAAGAAAGAGAAGGAAAAATAGGAAAAGGCAATGAGAGGAAGGCAAAAGGATTACGCAAAAGGATTACGAGGAGCAAAATAATCTTAAAGAGTTAAGTGACAAAATAAAAGAAAGTCATTCAAACAGAAAAGGAGCAGATCAAGTTGAGGAAAAGAACCAAGATACTTGATATTCTCAAGCTCAGAAATGCATGAGAATAAGTTACTTACAAATTAAGGCACTTGTTCTACCAAGAATTTTTCTTTATTTGAAATTTAAATTTCAAGTAGTTTCCATGAGGAATGTTATCAACACACACACCCCTTACTGATTCCTAAAATAAATTAAAAAGCCAAAACAAAAAAAAAAAGATGCCAAGACCACATTGAGGAGGTAAGGGTATTCTCTACTGTTCCTGATAATAGTCACCAAATTTAGCCTTGAAAACCATAATCAATACTTTGTCTTTATTTGAATCTACAGTAATGATGTTGGGGATATTACTAAGCCATTTATTTCTTTCTGGTGTTTATATCTGTGTATTTGTAATTTTCTTGAGTAGTTGATTTTGGTGTAAAGACTTGGGAACAGAGGTCTTCTTCAAGTTTTAATCTGACATATCATTCAAGGTCAAATTTTGGAGCCTGAAATACTAAATGTTCATATATTTCCCAGATTCTGGCCTTAATTTTTATCTCTTCTTGTGTGTGTGTGTGTGTGTGTGTGTGTGTTTGTGTGTGTGTGTGTCTCATCGTGTTCATCAACTTCTAATTTATCTGACATCACTGCCTTATAGATCGTCTTCAATGCAGTTTGAAACAAAACAGGATGTACATTACATAAAAAAGTGACTTCTATAATCTTATCCTTTGAATTTTGATCCTGCCTATTATTTTTGTTAGATAAGAGTTCCTAAATCTCTCTTTTATTATATAATGTCTGGGGTCAGAAGTTTCCTTTATCAAGGCCAAGTTTTGGGGATAGATAAGCAGATTCAAAAAGGGAGGAAAGTATTAAAATCATGTTTTGAAATATATAGTATACATAAATATATATTTATACTATTATATATACCATATACATAAATACACATATTTTTACTGTTTTATGTATTATATATGTACATATATACTGTAAAGTATAACTGATGCTTCAATGGCTCAGAAAAAGTGGGTTTGGGTCAATGGTAATATTAATGTCTCCTAAAAAAATGTTTAATTAAGATAGACACAAAACCAGAACTCTCTTTGGTAATGACAAGAGAGAGCCCCCCAGCTCAATCCAGTATCTGGCTGACTGCAGACCTAGAGGGTTTTCCATTTCTCTATGTGCTGCATCTGCATGTGAATATATACAAACAAATAATTAAACATCAAGCAAATATCAGTAGGATTAGCTTGGCATGTTGGAACAAATCTTGATAAATCCTCCTCAGTAACAATACTCAAACTATAAGTCTATGAGAGGAATACAAATTCAGCCTATTGAAATATTGTTGTGTAAGGAGAGATATTCTCATAAAATTGCTTCTCCGTCAGTTCCTATTACTAAAGGACTAAAGCTATTGAGCTGTGGAACTTAGGCCAAAAAGGGTGATTTGGAAATGCAAATGAGTGATAAGACGGTAATAAAGGTCTTTTATTCAGCAACACAACATCCTTGGTGCCAGGAGCTATTTTAAAGATGACTCTTAATAGTTCTGTGAAATTGGAAGCATACATACCCAAAATGGACATTTCTGGCACAGTAGCATGATAGGGTCCATTAAGAAACTCCGGTGCGTTGTCGTTGATGTCTTGAACTTTAATAATAAATTCAGAAGGAGGCTCGAGGGGTTTGCTTGTCTCCCAGTCCACTGCCTGAGCTGTGAGGGTGTACTCAGCCTTTTCCTCTCGGTCAAGTCTTTTTATAGCATGGATATCTCCAGTTACATCATTTATTTGAAAGATTGTCCCAGCTCCATCGCCTGATAGGATATACTTAATTTTTTTGCTCCCAGGATCCAGGTCTGTGTGTAGCTAAAATGAAAATTGGCATTAGTTAGTGATGGACCAATCTGCAAAATTATTTTTTAACTACCTCCTATTTGAATATCAAGTTGGTTCTTTTCACATGACATCATCGATTTCTGCTATGAATAGCCGTAGAAAGGGTGTATACAGTGGTGTGGATATCAATCAAATATAAATATAAGGAAATTCGTCTAAGCAAATTAGAACAGTTTTTTAAAAGTACTATGACCTGGTTAGTACAAGCTCTTATAAGATAAAATGCTCAAGAGTATATAAAAATGTATGTATTCTTTTCAACTTATTGATATATTTATTTAAAGTTGTTAGAATTACCTACCCTTTATAGATCATTACCTGTGTGCCAAGGACTATGTAAATCACTTTTCGTATTACTGTTTCCATAATTTTTATAAAAAAATAAATGAGTTAACAATATTTCATATGAACCATGAGAAATTTGAGGTTCAATACAGCATATAATAAAATCCCCATGGTTCACATTTGATAGAATGAAGTATGTTAGACGCAGAGTTCAATTCATATCCACCTACTATATTTATACAAACAAAAATAATGCGAATAACCTGATTTATATTAAGATTTTATGTTTTATAGGACTTTTTTTCCGTTAATTCTTATGATTTTTCTGGTCCAGGAAAATCATTCCTATTTTATAGAGAAGAGCATTGAGGCCAGAATATGGGAGCACTTTTTCTAGAAAAGGAACCCTTCATAAAACGATCTAAATCCATCTAGCACATGGCAGTCCGTGGCAGCAAGCATTTATTGAACAAATATTAACTGAACTTATATGTTAGGCAAATACTCTCCCTGAAACATGTTGGTAAGTGCTTGGGAGAATAGAATCCCTAGTTTTGAAATTCTCACTGTTTGTTCTTAAGAAGGAGACAGGAATGTTCTTATACATAATCCTCCTTTATACTGTGTTGATCTCTGTTAAAAAAAAATTAAAATAGGGCAGCGTCTGTGGCTCAAAGGAGTAGGGCGCAGGCCCCATATAGCAGAAGTGGTGGGTTCAAACCTAGCCCTCGCCAAAAACTGCAAAAAGAGAAAAAAAAAAAAAGCTAAAATAAAAGAAAAAATATATATATATATATAGAGAGAGAAATGTTCGTATTTTTAAAAGAAAAGTTCATCACAAAGTATTCCTTAAATGCACATATTTTCAGTTTAACTCAGTTACTTAACTATCAAAATGGTTCCAGTTATCACACCATGAGATCTCAAATATTTGTTCCTTAAAAAAAAAAAATGCTTGTCGAAAGAAACTCCTAGAAATTCAAAAGACATTGTGTTCTCATGGGATCCCTTTTATTCAGAACAGACTCTATTGGTTTCTTCGCCAATTTAAATTGTATTTAGCGCTTCAATAAGTGAAAAGAAAGGATTATAAAAAAGACATAAAATAGCAACCAAGAATCCAAATGCATCTAGATCTCCTACTTTACTTGTGAATATTTTAAAAAGTTAAAGTATAAGATTAGACCAAATATTTATTGAATCTCAAAATGTATCCCTTTCATTTATTGTATTCAATTTATTAACAAGAACAAACATTGAAATGCCACTTTATCTTAATGAATGTGGGATTATAATTCATTAATGTGATATTAATCCTAATTTATGATCATTTTAATTTATGTGCATTTTAATATTTCCATTAGCATTTTTATTAAAAAAAGAAAATTTGAATAATATATCATTCATGGAAATTTCCATTCACATACAAGGAGTTCTTGGGAAACAGAAGGTATTGGTATGTATCACTTTCTTTTGTTTTTCCACAACATTCTGCTAATTAAAAAATAAACCATTCAAATTAGTGCTATAATTATTTATGTTAAAACTTATTTGTGTCATATTTCCTTCCATTTTCTAATATCCTCTAATTAATAAATTGTATTATAACTTTAGGTTTGGATGATCCCTTGTATTTAAAATTACCTAAGGGAGAAGAAAGAAAAAGTATAGGTTTTGAAATAATAAACACAAAGCTAAGATTCAATCTCTCCACACAAATGGGAGAAATTAACACATTTATTTGAATTTCAGTTTATCTGTCTAGAATATGGGGATGAAACTTCTACCCTTCTGAACTGATTTTACAATCTGAGACTCTCCATCTGTTTGAAACAGAGAAGTGGCTATATTAAGTATTTAATAAATAAAACCATTTTGACTTCATATAATTTTCAATCATACAGCACGTGCAACTATCTGAAAACATTGTGAGAAGCCAAGTTGCAACCAAAGTGAAAGCAAGTTCCCAACACATCACTGAAAGATAAGTTTACACATTATAATACTTTGAAAAAAAAATCTTAGCAAACACTGTATGATTTCTCTTTCTTCTGGAAATTTCATTTTTATTTTATTTATTTATTCACTTATTTCGAGACAGAGTCTCACTTTGTCACCCTCAGTAGAGTGCTGTGGGATCATAGGTCATGGCAATATCAAACTCTTGGGCTCAAGCAATCCTCTTCCCTCAGCCCCCCGAGCAGCTGGGACTACAGGCATCCCCACAATGCCCAGATATTTTTAGAGATGGGGTCTCACTCTTGCTCAGTCTAACTCTTGAGCTTAGGCAATCCATCTACCTCGGACTTCCATAGTGCTAGGATTACAGGCATGAGCCACTGCACCTGGCCTGGAAATTTCATTTTTAGCTTATTTCAGTAAAACCCAGATCCTGGGGTAATGATAATCTCAGAATGAAATATTGTGTATCTATCTATATTCATTCATTTTGTCCTATTATTATTATCTCTCTGTCTTTCTCTCTCTCACACACACACGCATCCTTACACATGACTTGTTCAGACAACCAACTTGATCTTACAAAGAAAAGACTGTGGGTGTATGAAAATGGACATTTGCAGATAGCAGAGGCACCTGAGATTCCATATCTGACTCTCAGAAGCATTTGGGATGGATGATTCTAAGCTTCCGCTTTTTGTCTTCACATAAGTGTGTGAAGCCCTGCTCACTGCAATGCAACACTGCTTCCCCTGTCCACATATCCCTCCCAAGGACACTCTGAGATGATGGAGTCAGACATCCCAGATGCCCTGAAGGGTTACCTAATGTGCATCCTCTAAAGGTGTGAGTACTTTCTCCTTCAGGGGATGCTCCTGCTAATCAGGGCAGGACTAAGGACCACAGGCATACGGTCTGGGGAGGTAGGACTCCCTGGGCTGGTGGTTGTACAAAAACCCCTCATCCATTCATTTAATAAATCCTGTCCTCTTCACTGTCTTGGGGTGGAGGTAGATTAATAAATGACACAGACTTGGTCTCTGCTCTCAAAGAGCCATAATTTTTTTGGGGGGAATAAACATATATAAACAGAAAATTCAGAGAAAGTATCTTTACTACTGTTATTATGATGATTTTTGACTGCTTATTATCTGGTAGACTTTTAAATGTATATTTATACATAAAATGGTGTTCTCACAACAAACTTGAGACCATTTTCCCAATGAAATTATAAGATTCAGAGATTTTTCACGGAACTTTTCCAGAGAATTCACAACCCACAGGGGATAATATTCATAGCACAAGTTTTGGAGTCCATTTGTAGATTCTAGTGCATGATCTAGGAACACTGCTAGGAGAAGAGCAGGGAGGGATAAGAACATACAGAAATTTCACTTATCTCCAACAGTAGGATGTGGAAAGATAGAAAAGGACTTCCCAGAGAAGGATGATGAAAACTTCAGACCTAAAAGAGGAAGAAACCTTGTTGCAGGCACAGGTAATTGTATGGGTCAAGATCTGGAAACAAAAGAAAGCACAGCATTGTAGAAAAAAAAAAATATTATTTAATCTGAACAGATAAAGAGAGGTAGCAAGAAATAAGAATAAAAATGAGACAGTGGCCTGATTATGCAGAGGTGTCAAACCAAGATACAGAGTTTGGATTTGACTATTGAGATGACAGGGGACTGTCAAGGCATAGAAGGATTTCAACATGAGCCTAATGCCATAACAATTTTGTTGTAGGAACATCTCAGAGACTGGTGTGTGCTTACAAGAAAACATTATGGATGGGGAGGGAAGGGAAGGACAGAAAGTAAACTCAGACATTAATTCACAAAGCTGCCTCTATTCTGATTCTTAAATCCAGCTCAGCACCTAGGATCTGCCACCTTTACCACCAGATGAATCCCCACCCCCTCTGGCCACTCCCTGCAGCTGAGCTGGAGAGGCACAGAACATCAGGTGTGCAATGAACGATCCCACTCCTTCACAGTAAGTTTTCAATTTCAGGAATTGCTACATAATTGAGCTGAATTGTATTAGCATCATTACATTCTCATGGTCTTCTGTATATTTCCACAACAACTCGGAATTAAAGGACAAGTTTTTACTATATGAGTCATGGGAAGAATCATTTGCATTTCACTCTTTGTATTTCCTATGCCCGGGAAAGCGTCTGGCGGCAATATTGTTGGAGGCTCCATAAATATTTGCAGAATAAAGTGAATGTAAAAAAGGGAAAATAAAACATTCTTCATTTGATTTTCAAAGCAATGATTTAAATAAGGAGGCAAAAGAATTTAGAAAAGCTAAACCCAGGGACCTAAATCTTATCTACAATAAATGCAAAGTCATTGAGTTTCCTTAAGTTTGTATTCAAATTTTGCATCCAACATAGGAACTGAGGGGGCAGCGCCTGTGGCTCAGGGAGTAGGGCACCGGTCTCATATACCGAGGGTGGCAGGTTTGAACCTGGCCCCGGCCAAAACTGCAACGACAAAAAAATAAATAAAATTAAAAATTAAAAAAAAATAACAACATAGGAACTGAGACTTAGAGAGGCTGATGGAAGAAAAGATGGGCAGATGACAGCTAGATAGAGAGTAATGGGTGAATAATAGATGGGTCCTGATGCCAGTTACCTTATTCTCAGACACCACTGCTCTCAGAATCACAGTAAGAACTCAAATCCATATCACTCACATCCCTCTCATGGTCGCGAATACTGATTATCAGAAAAAAATACGAACTACTTCCCATCCTATCACACTGGATCCCCAGGATGCTGGAGTAATCCTAGGAGAGCAGAGCTTAATGCAAATAAGTTATGTGATTTATTACCAGATTATGACTTAGTTACCAGAGAAGTTAAGACTGGGTCATGCTGCCTACCCTGTCCTCTAAAACGAGACGGGAATTGGAACTGTGTAAACTACAGGTGGAATCGCTTCCTCATCTGAAAATCAGACAGTTCTGGCATCAGAACTTATTTTGAAATTGCACTTTATCCAGCCAGAAGAACAGCATGGGAGAGTCTCTCCAATTTCCTATCCTCCTCTTCAGAAGTTCTGGGGGAGAAAATCGCCATCTTTTAGAACACAAAGGGTTAACGGGGATCGCTGCAGGACAAATCTCTGTCACTTGCTGGTCCCCACGAACCTGCTCACCTTTGGAGCAGCATTCCGGCACATGACACCTCAGCACTATCTTCTCAGTACCTGGCATAGTGCCTGTGGGTGCAATGGCCTATCAAACTCATGGGGAATGGACTATCATCCATAAATTACAGCCATCAGCATCAAGAAGGGACAGGAGACTTGATCACAGTATTAGTTTTTGGATGATAGCAATGCAGGACTTCAGTCTAGAGCAGGCACATGGTTAGGCTGCTAGGAGAGTGAAAAGGCAGGTAAGGGAAACCCAAGAGAGGCAGAAGGGTTCTCTGAATGGTTCTGAGCAGCCCTCCACAAGGACCAGGATTTAGCCTTGAACTGCTCCTTTTAACTTCTAGTTCAGTATTCTTGGGTACTATAGAACATCTTACAAAGGATATTGACCAAATGTGAAACATCCCATTCAAGAAAGAGTGAGGTCTTATCATTGAGGGAAATAAAATAAAACAAAGTAAAGCAAAAAACTAGACAACTACATGTTATTGATACTTTAGAGTTAAATAAAGCATCATATTATGATGGTAGATGATGACCATACAATTTATAAAATGTTTTTACATTAAAATATTATACTGCTACAGTAAATCTAAATAATCCAAATATAATTATTTTTCATTCAGTCACGCCATTCTTAAACAAGTTGTAAAAATAAATTACATCATAAAATGTAAACTAGGTGATTGGCATTAAAAATACCCAAAGACCTTAGTTAAGATCAGATTGGGAATATGTAATGACCTTTATGATCACACACTCTTAAAAAATTATAGCTCAGTGAAATAATAACAGCTCTCAACATAATTCTCAACCAAATCAAGTTACCCTTAAATTTGTTTTAAGAGGTAAATAGCTAAAGGAGATACATTTCCTGATTAAATAAAAAGAACACAACACCCTACACTGGAAATCAATGCTGCTTAATACAACAAATAAATGAATTAATTAGTTCTAATATTTTACAGCAGGCAAATGTATAACATTTGGTAACTCAGACATGTGTTCCTGGTATTCTAAGAGTGAGACTATTGAAAAGGATGACCTGGCCATGGGGACAGGTGTCCAGAGAAATAGAAAATTAGAAACAAGTCCAAATAACTTGCTGTTTGGGGCTGTGGACACCTGAAAATCCAGTCAGAAAAGGGAATGTGTTGCTTGCTCTACTCTTTTAAATGGGTGAGTTCCACGAGGGCAGGTCATCTACATACCTTATTTACCACTACACCCAACAACAAGCATGATTCTTGGCACATATTAAATGCTCACTAAAGTCTATTTTCTCTCTCTTTTTTTGTCTGCATAGGATTGATCTTTTTTTTTTTTTTTTTTGTAGAGACAGAGTCTCACTTTATGGCCCTCGGTAGAGTGCCGTGGCCTCACACAGCTCACAGCAACCTCCAACTCCTGGGCTTAAGCAATTCTCTTGCCTCAGCCTCCCAAGTAGCTGGGACTACAGGTGCCCACCACAACGCCCGGCTAATATAGGATTGATCTTAATGCCCTACACCTACTCAATGATTTTGCAAGCCTGAACATTTCAGGTGACAGAAGCAGATGTATCCTATTGAGTCAGATTTCATATCATACACATTTTCACATAACAGTGTAGAGACCATCAGAAGAGCACAAGCAGTCAGTGTCGAAACCTCCTGATTCCCAAGATGAGGAGTAGACACAATAGAAAAGTCTACCTAGGCTTGGCACCTGTAGCACAGTGGTTATAGCCACATACACCAAGGCTGGTAGGTGAGAATCTGACCTGGGCCAGCTAAACAACCATGACAACTGCAACAAAAAATAAATAGTCTGGTGTTGTGGCAGGCAACTGTAGTCCCAGCTACTTGGAAGGCTGAGGAAAAAGAATTGCTTAAGCCCAAGAGTTTGAGGTTGCTGTGAGCTGTGATGCCACAGCACTCTAGGGTGACATAGTGAAACTCTGTCTCAAGAAAAAATAAAAAGAAAGAAAGAAAAAAAGAAAAGTCTGCCTAGTTTGCCAATAAATGGCAATAGGTATTTAATATATAAATTTACATGGCATGCAAATAAAATCACATGGTACAGGCACATCTGTAAACCAATTCATCCTGCAAATTTTGAAATAGAATTGACGTGGAAAATAGAAAGGCAGTATAAGGCCACGCATGGTGGCTCATGCCTGTAATCCCAGCACTCTGGGAGGCCAAAGTGGGTGGATTGCCTGAGCTCACGGGCTGGAGACCAGCCTGAGCTAGAGCGAGACCCTGTCTTTAAAAATAGCCAAGCATTGTGGCATGCACCTGTAGTCCCAGCTACTGGGGAGGCTGAAACAAGAGAATCGCTTGAACCCAAGAGTTTGAGGTTGCTGTGAGCTATGACACTACAGCACTCTACCGAGGGCAACACAGTGAGACTCTGTCTCAAAAAAAAAAAAAAAAAGAAAAAGAAAGAAAGAAAAGGAAAAGAAAGGCAGTATACCCAATAACTTGGCTAATAAGAATGTAAAGGAAGGATATTGACAAGAAGAGGCTGACAGACTCTTTCCCAAGAGACTTTCCGAGCCAACATTCATGACCTTGGCAAATTTGCTACCGTCTTCTGTCTGGACCACAACTTTCCAAGTTTGGAAACATAATGTGTCAGCCCTAAGGCAAATCCATTGCTCTTTAGGTAGATTCTAATAAAGTTCTCAAGTCTCTCTCTCTCTTTTTTTTTTTTTTTTTTTGAGTCAAGTTAGTAACAATAAATAGCATTTTCAGAGTCTAGAATATTTAAGTTATCTACATGGGCACAATTTCTCATGACACAAAGCCAAACCATCTTTGTTGACAGGTTTCAGAGAAAGGGGAGTTAGATGGATTAATTTTGTAATGATGCCAGAAAATAAAATCACTTAAATATTCCTATTCTATAATATAAAAACAGTTTCAAAAACACTCTGAAGAGTCTCAACTTTTTTTACTTTTAGAATTTATGTTTTCCTTTGTGTACTGGGATGGACACTCAATATCTAACCAGCAACCGCAGGAAAAATAAGACAAGATACCCCTTTACTAGGTACAATATATGTATGCTGGTAACAGCCTGGTTAAAATGTTAAATCTTACAGCATTGGAAGTCAGTATATTTCTCTAAGCCAACCAAAGATTTAAAGAGTAATAGTTCAGATTATGGGATCTGTGATGAGAGTCTGATAAGAAACAGAAGTGGTTTGGAAGAAATATACAGAGAAATTTACTTAACCCTCTCCAAGACTCAATTTTGTTATTTGTGGAATGTTTTCAGTAACATTCCCATACTAAACATACTAACATTTTGTAGTAATTAAAATGTGACAATAGATAATGCTATTAAAGGCATGATATGTTCCAGAAACTATGATATTCAAATAAAAATTTATATAGTGTAGATTGTTGTGGGCATTAAATTTAGGAAATAGAGCCATGAGTTCTGCCCAAGTTTGGACTATTTTCTAAGAAAATATATCTCTCACCATATTCTGGGTAAGAATTTAATGTACAACATTGTAATAAAAAGATAAGAATGTAACTTCTTGAGTTAAATGATCTGAGCACAATCCGATTTTAACCCATTACACATGTTGGGCAAGTTACCTAATATTGTATAGCTGGTACTTACTCACCAGTTCAATAAGTAATGATAGTAGATCTGGAAGTTTTCTTTCTTCTTACTAAATAATTCTAAGCTTAGAAGCGGAAGAAGGGAGGTCAATGTGCATTGGGTCAGAAAATAAAAGCTTGCATGGGCTTTTATGGATGGAGAGTAATAGTGGACCAATTACTGAAAAGATAATTAAGTGAATAGATCAAAGAGAGGATGGATGGACAGATGGATAGATGAATTAACTGGCTCATAAGAGAAATAAGATGAAGAACATGGATGGGTGAATGATTTTATTGGACAATGCATGGGTGAAGGAAACAGTAGGTAAAGGATTGGTAACTAAACGAGCTTCTCAGTCATCCCTCCTTTTATGAATCAATGCACATCAAACGTTGCGAATCAATGGATGATTAAACCTATGGATGTATTAGGTGAGTGGATAGGCTGGAAAGATCACAAAGTTTCTCACCAAAGGACAGGTTTGGGGAAAACATAATAACTATTTTGTCTTAGAGCATTATCCCCTATAATACACTAAATCAGGCATTGAATTGAAAGTTCGATTATAAATTAGAAAAAAATTCTTAGGTGAAAACTTTTTGTGTGTCTTCAGAAAGATATGGAAATGAATATGGATATAGATAGCTATCCATTTGGTAAGGAAGGAGGGAATTGTATGTTTGGTGTGTGTAAACAATCAAGTAACACGTGATATAACTAAGAAGTGTAAGATTAGAAAAAGTCACCCAGGATTAGCAGCTAAACAAAAGAATTGGATTTTAAAGATATAGATTAAAAAAAAAAATTTTTTTTTCAGATGGATATGAGGGTACAAATGTTTAGGTTACATTGCTTTTTCTTCCAAGGTAAAGTTCAGGTAGTAGTTGAACCCTTTACCCAGGGAGTGTGCTATGTACCCAACATGGTGCACATTAGGTGAAAACTTGCCAATCACCCTCCATCGTCCCTTTTCCCTCTCCCCCCAACTAGAATATACTTGTGATTTTCTTTCATATTGGCTTATAGTTATATCCAAGTGCCTATCAACTCATAAATGTATTAAAGATATTGATTTTAAAACAGATATAAAAGCCATTTTCTGAATGGCAAGTGGAGCTTTCAGTTGTATTATCAAAGAGGGAGAAATAATGTTGTGTCAATGTTCATCATGTGTCAGAGTCCTTGATTAACCAGAGTACTAATAGGAGTTGATAATAAGAGATATATTTCTGATATGGTAATCACAATTACTTGCTAAACAGGATGTATCTTGTTAAGGAAGTAACAAGAGCACAGTGGGGAAGAACACCGTGGCTGACCAAATAGCAATTATCCAGTGACTCTGACATTTTATATTTATAACGGGAGCGTGAGGAAATCAAAATGCAGTGACTTGGAAGAGCATTACAACTGATGTAAAAACAGAAATACATAAAACTTGGATTTAGTTTGGGCCATATATTAATGGTATGATGTGTCACATCTTATAGGTTTATTTGTGTGTGTGTGTGTGGTCAAAAACCTGATGAAAACTTAGCTGAGTGACCCAGTCTTAACACTTGAGCAATGTTAACAGTTTCATTTAATGCCTTGTAAGAATGCAGGGGCTCATGACCAAAATCATTATTTCACAGAAATAACTGCATTTTCAAATTTCAACTATGACAACTCAATGGGTTGATGAATGGACAGATGAATGGGTAGACAGATGAGAGAATCAAGAGGAAGAGAGTGGCTAGGAAAGAGTTTTATTGAAGAATTCATGGATGGATGAAAGAGCAGGGGAGAGGATGGCTAACTACAGAAATTCCCAACATCCTTCATTTTTCATAAATGAGAATCACAAGACCTGGGTTGGTGTGTGTCACACTTTATGGGGGCAAGACATGATTGCAAGAGGGACTTTGCCTAACAATTGCAATCAGTGTAACCTGGCTTATTGTACCCTCAATGAATCCCCAACAATAAAAAAAAAGGAAAATAAAAAATAAAAAATAAAAAACTAGCAGATAGGATTTCGTACCATCCACTCAAATTTTTCCTACATTAAGTTCCTCTTGCCAAAATGATACTAACAAGGCCATCTGCACTACGTTCAAAAATCTTCCCAGATAACATGTATGTGAAAGCTTTGTTTTTTTAACTCCTACTCTCTCAAGCATCATTATCCCTGTACTATCACCCTTCTGTATACATGGGTTTCATATCTTTAGAATCAACCAATCTCAAACAGAAAATTCTATTTGAGATTGGTTGATTCTAAAGATGTGAATCAAAGATTAGTTTGATTACTAAACTTTTTTAGTGAAAGTTAAAAAGCAATACAAAAATTAAAAATAATACGTCTTTTAAAAACATCATAACAACTATTTACATGGCATTTGCATATATTAGATATTAAAGACACATTGAGTAAATTATATATTATATGTTTGGGACCAGATGTATTTCAGATCTCTGATATTTTTCAGATTTTGGAATATTTGCATATAATAATAAGACAGTGAAGAGGCGGAGCAAGATGGCAGCCGAGTAACAGCTTCCTTGCATCTGGGCACTGTGAGTCTGGGGAGATAGGACTCCAGGCACCTCTGGCTGGTGGGATCTGCCTATCATCACCCCTGAGAGGATACAGGGAGTCAGCGAGAGACTTCTGGACCCCAAGAGGAGTACTAAAACAGTGGGAAAACTGGCAAGAGGTCGCATGTGTTCAATCCGTCTAAACCTGCCCGCAACTGTAAGTTCAGTAGCAGTGAGACTGCAAACCAGAAAGGCCTTACCTGTGAACTGTTTTGGTGTCTTTGGACTTGGCACTCAGCTGAACTGCCTTGAGGAGAGCCTGAGCGGGAGTGTGGAGAACTTTGGCCGTTGTCTAGGGCCCCAGTCTGAGCTGCTGAGCCAGATGGAGCTAATAGTGTTTGGCTCTGGGTCACAGGCAGCCATTGTGAGCGATCTGCCCCAGCAAGCTCCGCCCTCAGGGTCGCAGAGCTGGAATTGGGTGGGAGCTGGTAAGCCAGTGACCAAGTAGCCTAAGGGCGGGGTCTGAGCCGCCTTGCAGCCCTAACCCTCGGGGGCAGAGGGAGACCAGTTTTGGCACACAGGGTAAGTGGATAGCCACTTCAGCAGTGATTCCAGTGACAAGCACTTCCCCTGGGAAAGCTTCTGCTCAGTAAGTGAACAAGTTCAAAGTGCCTTTTAAGTGGGCTGAAGAGAGATTTAGGGTGTCTACCTGCTGGGGTTTGAGAAACTAGCAGCCTCCAATCGTATCAGAACTGTAATTAACATCTCATACCCCAGAAGACCACGTGTTGCCGAGACAATATTCAATAACATATACATACTGCTTTGTTTTTGTTTATTTATTTTTTGGGGGGGTTTGGTTGTGTTTTTTTATTTATTTTGATGTTGTTGATTGTCGTTTTGCTTTTTAAGTTCAACCTTTTCCATACAGATCCTTTTTCTTTCTCAATTTTTCTGGTTTAATTATAATTTCCCATTGCTGCCTATTTCAATAATTAGAACTTCATTTTTGTTAGTGTTTCTACCGCTATTATTTGGTTTTTCCAGCCAATTTTATCCCGTAAAGTTTTCTGTTTGCTGGTTTTGGTTTGATTTATAGCATTTTTGTCTTTCGTCTCTACTTGGTGGAGGTGGGGTACTGTGTCTGATCAAGTCAGCAAAGAGCTGCTGACCTCAAGGGAACCACCCAACTGGGCACCCCCAGAAGGTGGGTTTTTTTAAAGGTTGCATCAAAGTACCCTACTGTACACCTATATTGCTCTGTCTCCCTCTTTCTGTGCCTCTCTTCTTTTTGTCAATATTCCTTTTACCCACCCCCTCTCCTTTCTCTATTTTTCTTTTTTTTTTTTTCTTATCACTCGGTCCTCCTTTCTTTCATCCCTTTTTTGCTCTTCAACCTTCTAACCCTTCTGGTCCTGTAACCCTTAGTCCACAGGCACGAGAACTTAAAGAGCAAGAGGAAGTGAAAGGAAAATTAGGGCAAGGAAACAGATAAAAGAAATCACTCATGAGGAAGAATCAACAGAAAACTCCAGGCAACATGAAGAACCAGTCCAGAACAACCCCACCAAGGGACCATGAGGTAGCTACTGCAGAGGATTCCACCTATACAGAAATGTTAGGAATGACAGAAAGGGAATTTAGAATACACATGATGAAAACAATGAAAGAAATGATGGAAACAATGAAGGAAACTGCTAATAAAGTGGAAATTAACCAAAAGGAAATTCAAAAACAGAATCAAATAAGAGATGAATGATATGAAGAATATAAAAAGGATATAGCAGAGCTGAAGGAAATGAAACAGTCAATTAGGGAACTTAAAGACACAATGGAAAGTATCAGCAACAGGTTAGACCATGCAGAAGAAAGTATTTCAGAGGTAGAAGACAAATTTTTTGAGATAACTCAGATAGTAAAAGAGGCAGAAAAGAAGAGAGAGAAAGCAGAACGTTCACTGGCAGAATTATGGGACTTTATGAAGCGTTCCAACATATGAGTTATAGGAATTCCAGGAGCAGAAGAAGAATGCCCCATAGGAATGGAAGCTATACTAGAGAATATTATAAAAGAAAATTTCATAAATATCACCAAAGATTCTGACACACTGCTTTCAGAGGGATATCGGACCCCAGGTCGCCTCAACTCTAACCGAGCTTCTCCAAGACACATTGTGATGAACCTATCCAAAGTCAAGACAAAAGAAAAGATTCTGCAAGCTGCCAGGAGTAAGCGCCAGTTGACCTACAGGGGCAAATCCATCAGAGTGACCGCAGACTTCTCTAATGAAACCTTCCAAGCAAGAAGACAATGATCATCTACCTTTAATCTACTTAAACAGAACAATTTCCAGCCCAGAATTCTGTACCCTGCTAAGCTAAGCTTCAAAATTGACGGAGAAATCAAATCATTTACGGATATACAAACATTGAGGAAATTCGCCACAACAAGACCAGCTCTACAGGAAATACTTCAACCTGTTCTGCACACTGACCACCACAATGGATCAACAGCAAAGTAAGAACTCAGAAATTAAAGGACAGAACCTAACCTCCACACTGTTGCAAAAGATAAAACTAAGCAATGGACTCTCACAAAATAAGACGAATAGAATGCTACCACACTTAGCAATTATCTCAATAAATGTTCATGGCTTGAATTCCCCACTGAAGAGACATACATTGGTTGACTGGATTAAAAAACACAAGCCATCCATTTGCTGTCTGCAAGAAACACACCTGGCTTCAAAAGACAAATTAAAGCTCCGAGTCAAGGCTTGGAAGACAATTTTTCAGGCAAATGGAATTCAGAAGAAAAGAGGAGTTGCAATCTTATTTTCAGATACATGTGGATTTAAAGCAACTAAAGTCAAAAAAGACAAAGATGGTCACTTTATATTGGTCAAGGGAAAAATACAACAAGAAGACATTTCAATTCTAAATATCTATGCACCCAATTTAAATGCTCCCAGATTCTTGAAACAGACCTTACTCAGTCTGAGCAATATGATATCTGATAATACCATAATAACAGGGGACCTTAACACTCCTCTTACAGAGCAGGACAGATCCTCTAAACAGAAATTAAACAAGGATATAAGAGATTTAAATGAGACCCTAGAACAACTGTGCTTGATAGATGCATATAGAACACTCCATCCCAAAGATAAAGAATATACATTCTTCTCATCACCCCATGGAACATTCTCCAAAATTGATCATATCCTGGGACACAAAACAAATATCAACAGAATCAAAAGAATTGAAATTTTACCTTGTATCTTCTCAGACCATAAGGCACTAAAGGTGGAACTCAACTCTAACAAAACTGCTCAACCCCACCCAAAGGCATGGAAATTAAACAATCTTCTGTTGAATAACAGATGGGTGCGGGAAGGAATAAAACAGGAAATCATTAACTTCCTTGAGCATAACAACAATGAAGACACAAGCTACCAAAACCTGTGGGATACTGCAAAAGCAGTTTTGAGAGGAAAATTCATCGCTTTAGATGCCTACATTCGAAAAACAGAAAGAGAGCACATCAACAATCTCACAAGAGATCTTATGGAATTAGAAAAAGAAGAACAATCTAAGCCTAAACTCAGTAGAAGAAAAGAAATCTCCAAAATCAAATCAGAGATCAATGAAATTGAAAACAAAAGAATCATTCAGAAACTTAATGAAACAAGGAGTTGGCTTTTTGAAAAAATAAATAAAATAGATAAACCATTGGCCAGACTAACGAGGAATAGAAAAGTAAAATCACTAGTAACCTCAATCAGAAATGATAAAGGGGAAATAACAACTGATCCCACAGAGATACAAGAGATCATCTCTGAATACTACCAGAAACTCTATGCCCAGAAATTTGACAGTGTGAAAGAAATGGATCAATATTTGGAATCACACCCTCTCCCTAGACTCAGCCAGGAAGAAATAGAGCTCCTGAACAGACCAATTTCAAGCACTGAGATCAAAGAAACAATAAAAAAGCTTCCAACCAAAAAATGCCCTGGTCCAGATGGCTTCACTCCAGAATTCTATCAAACCTTCAAGGAAGAGCTTATTCCTGTACTGCAGAAATTATTCCAAAAAAGTGAAGAAGAAGGAATCTTCCCCAACACATTCTATGAAGGAAACATCACCCTGATACCAAAACCAGGAAAAGACCCAAACAAAAAGGAGAATTTCAGACCAATCTCACTCATGAATATAGACACAAAAATTCTCAACAAAATCCTAGCCAATAGATTACAGCTTATCGTCAAAAAAGTCATTCATCATGATCAAGTAGGCTTCATCCCAGGGATGCAAGGCTGGTTTAACATACGCAAGTCTATAAACGTTATCCACCATATTAACAGAGGCAAAAATAAAGATCACATGATCCTCTCAATAGATGCAGAAAAAGCATTTGATAAAATCCAGCATCCTTTTCTAATTAGAACTCTGAAGAGTATAGGCATAGGTGGCACATTTCTAAAACTGATTGAAGCTATCTATGACAAACCCACAGCCAATATTTTACTGAATGGAGTAAAACTCAAAGCTTTTCCTCTTAGAACTGGAACCAGACAAGGTTGTCCTCTGTCACCTTTACTATTCAACGTAGTGCTGGAAGTTCTAGCCAATACAATTAGGCAAGACAAGGAAATAAAGGGAATCCAAATGGGAGCAGAGGAGGTCAAACTCTCCCTCTTTGCTGACGACATGATCTTATACTTAGAGAATCCCAAAGACTCAACCACAAGACTCCTAGAAGTCATCAAGAAATACAGTAATGTTTCAGGATATAAAATCAATGTCCACAAGTCAGTAGCCTTTGTATACACCAATAACAGTCAAGATGAGAAGCTAATTAAGGACACAACTCCCTTCACCATAGTTTCAAAGAAAATGAAATACCTAGGAATATACCTAATGAAGGAGGTGAACGACCTCTATAAAGAAAACTATGAAATCCTCAGAAAGGAAATAGCAGAGGATATTAACAAATGGAAGAACATACCATGCTCATGGATGGGAAGAATCAACATTGTTAAAATGTCTATACTTCCCAAAGCAATCTACCTATTCAATGCCATTCCTATCAAAATACCAACATCGTACTTTCAAGATTTGGAAAAAATGATTCTGCGTTTTGTATGGAACCGGAAAAAACCCCGTATAGCTAAGGCAGTTCTCTGTAACAAAAATAAAGCTGGGGGCATCAGCATACCAGATTTTAGTCTGTACTACAAAGCCATAGTGCTCAAGACAGCATGGTACTGGCACAAAAACAGAGACATAGACACTTGGAATCGAATTGAAGACCAAGGAATGAAACTAACATTTTATAACCACCTAATCTTTGATAAACCAAAGAAGAACATACCTTGGAGGAAAGTCTCCCTATTCAATAAATGGTGTTGGGAGAACTTGATGTCTACATGTAAAAGACTGAAACTGGACCCACACCTTTCCCCACTCACAAAAATTGATTCAAGATGGATAAAGGACTTAAACTTAAGGCATGAAACAATAAAAATCCTCCAAGAAAGCATAGGAAAAACACTGGAAGATATTGGCCTGGGGAAAGACTTCATGAAGAAGACTGCCATGGCAATTGCAACAACAACAAAAATAAACAAATGGGACTTCATTAAACTGAAAAGCTTCTGTACAGCTAAGGAGACAATAACCAAAGCAAAGAGACAACCTACACAATGGGAAAGGATATTTGCATATTTTCAATCAGACAAAAGCTTTATACCTAGGATCTATAGAGAACTCAAATTAATCCACATGATAAAAGCCAACAATCCCATATATCAATGGGCAAGAGACATGAATAGAACTTTCTCTAAAGACGACAGACGAATGGCTAACAAACACATGAAAAAATGTTCATCATCTCTATATATTAGAGAAATGCAAATCAAAACAACCCTGAGATATCATCTAACCCCAGTGAGAATGGCCCACATCACAAAATCTCAAAACTGCAGATGCTGGCATGGATGTGGAGAGAAGGGAACACTTTTACACTGCTGGTGGGACTGCAAACTAGTACAACCTTTCTCGAAGGAAGTATGGAGAAACCTCAAAGCACTCAAGCTAGACCTCCCATTTGATCCTGCAATCCCATTACTGGGCATCTACCCAGAAGGAAAGAAATCCTTTTATCATAAGGACACTTGTACTAGACTGTTGATTGCAGCTCAATTTACAATCGCCAAAATGTGGAAACAGCCTAAATGCCCACCAACCCAGGAATGGATTAACAAGCTGTGGTATATGGAATACTATTTAGCCATTAAAAAAAATGGAGACTTTACATCCTTCGTATTAACCTGGATGGAAGTGGAAGACATTATTCTTAGTAAAGCATCACAAGAATGGAGAAGCATGAATCCTATGTACTCAATTTTGATATGAGGACAATTAATGACAATTAAGGTTATGAAGGGGGAAGCATAAAGAGGGATGGGGGTGGGGCCTTGGTGTGTGTCACACTTTATGGGGGCAAGACATGATTGCAAGAGGGACTTTACCTAACAATTGCAATCAGTGTAACCTGGCTTATTGTACCCTCAATGAATCCCCAAAAATAAAAAAAAAAGTAAAAAAAATAATAAGATAGCAATAGGACTGAAGTCTAAACTCAAACTTCATGTATGTTTTATATACCCCTTTATACATATACTCTGAAGGTAATTTTATACAATAATTTTCATAATTTTGTGCATCTGTCACATGAGATTAGTTGTAAAATTTTCCACTAGTGGCATGGAGTTGGTGGCCCAAAATCTTTAGATTTTGGAGCATTTTGGATTTCATATTTTCAATTAAAGATGTGCACTTTGTAATCTAGAGACAATTCAATGTATAAAAGAGGATGTGCATAGGTTATATGCAGCACTAAGCCATTTTATAATATATGATGAGGTTGAACATCTGCAAATTTTGTTACTGGGAAAGGAGATGCTCTGGAACCAATCTCCCAAGCATACTGAGGGATAACTGTAAGGCAGATTTAGAAACAGAGGCTAGCATGTCGTAAAATTATCTGAATTAGATGCTAATAATTCAGCCTGCAATGCTGTAAATGTGTGTGTGTGTGTGTGTGTGTGTGTTTAGGTATGTCTCCACTCGCATGCCATCAACAAAGCCTAGAATTTGGCTGAGCAAAAAAAGCAACAATAACAAAACTTCAAAGGAAACCTGAAAAATCAAGATGCCCTTAGTATTTCACACAATAAATAGATCTACATATAAATCAATCTGTGTATCTCCTACATTAATAATAAAATTCGCTTTTTATGAAAACAGAATATTTTGTTCCATTTCTAAATCAAAACCAAAAATAATCCTTTCAAGCCCAGTTGAATTGCTTCCCTGCAAAAATTCATATGGTAAAGCCCTAACCTCCAACTCCTGAGAATAAGATTCTAATTGGGAATAAGAACTTTAAAAAAGTGACTGAGTTGTGTGGTGCCTGTGGCTCAGTGGGTAAGGCACTGGTCTCATATACCGAGGGTGGTGGGTTCGAACCCAGCCCCAGCCAAACTGCAACAAAAAATAGCCAGGCATTATGGCAGGCACCTGTAGTCCCAGCAACTCAGGAGGCTGAGGCAAGAGAATTGCCTAAGCCCAGAAGTTGGATGTTGCTGTGAGCTGTGATGCTAGGGTGATAAAGTGAGACTCTGTCTCTTAAAAAAAAAAAAAAATAGCTGGGCATTGTGGTGGGTGCCTATAGTTCCAGAGACTTGGGAGGTGAGAGTTTGAGGTTGCTGTGAGTTGTGAATCCATAGCACTCTACCGAGGGTGTCAAAGTAAGATTCCGTCTCAAAAAAAAAAAAAAAAAAAAAGTGATTGAGTTAAAAAGAAGCTGTTAGGATGAGCCCTGATCCGATCTGACTTTAAGAAGAGGACATTTGGACACAGAGAAAAGACACCAGGGTTGAGGGTGAATAGAAGAACGAAGATGTGAGGACAGCAAGGAACCATCCCCCAGCCACAGGGAGAGGGCTCAAGACTCTAAACCGGCTGAAACTTCGATCTTGGGCTTCTAGACTCTGGAACCATGAGAAAATTAAGCTCTATTCTTTCAGGCACCCAGTCTATGGTGTTTTGTTATGTCAGTGCAAGCAAACTAATACATCTTCCTAAAGCACACGAGCTACTTATCACATCAAAATGTATTTGACTGGCACACAGCGGCGTCCGTAGCTTGCAGGGATGCTTGCTGCTCAGGTATGATTCTATTTAACAGGTAAAGTAAACGTAACAATAGCTCCGGGAAAATATCCAGGCCAGAATTCCCAGAACTTGTAAATATGTTACCTTATGCACCTGTCAAAAGGGGCTTTGCAGATGTAACTCAAAGACTTTGGGATGGGGAGATTATTCTGGATTACCTGGGTGAGCCCAGTCTAATCACATGGGGATTTAAAGGAAAGGAACTTTTCTTTTCATGTTCAGCAGGAGATATGAGTGGGAAAGAATGGTCAGAGAGATGCAACCCTGCTGATGTTGGAGTTGTAAGAAGGGGGACACCAACCAAGAAGCATGTGTGTGTGTGTGTGTGTGTGTGTGTGTGTGTGTGTGTGTGTGAGAGACAGAGAGAGAGAGGGAGGGGGAGAGAGAGAGAGAGAGAGAGAGAAATGTGGCAATTGCACTAGAAACAGATTCTCCCCAGAGGCTCCAGAAAGGATCACAACCCAGGCAGTTAATCTGTACCTCACTTCAGTCAGACCTGTGTTGAACTTTGACCTATAGAACGATATCGAACAGTACATTTGTTTTATTTGAAGCCACTAATTTTGAAGTAATTATAACAATTATATATAATAACACTAAGAACAGAGAATCAATACATCATTTTCAATGAATATGGCAATATTAGTAAAATATTGTAGAAATGTGGCTCTGGTCACATATCAGATAGCCAGTGACTTTGGATAAACCTCAATTCTTTTCTAATTGTGCCTTCCTTTATTTGTAACATAAAGGAAGGGCACTGAATTACTTTTCAGAACATGGAGTCATTCCTGCTTTTCAGCTATTTGGTGTTTTTCAATATCCTACCATGGATACTCCCTCAGAAAGCACACTGCTGCCACAGCACCCGGCATAAGACATAACCTACTCATTTGATTATTCTGCCAGTTTTTCAAGAACCTTAATTGAGAGTTTGCCTACCCTAGACATATTATATTCATTTTCTGTTATTTCATTTAATTATCACAACAACCCTAAGCCGCACATACTGGACTCCTCGTCTTGCTGAAACTGAAGATCAGGCAAAGGCAATCGCTCAAAAACACATGGAGCAAGTGGGAGAAAAGTTTTCAACTCCAAGACTCTTTGCTTCTCACGCTCTTGCTTGTATTATTGCTCCAAAATTGTGTGCCAGAACCAAGCATGGGGAAGGAAAACTAAAAGACAGCATCTGAACCAATGACATCACTGTTTGCAAAACTATAACATGTTTAGCATTTTATTTTTATCATAAATCTCATATGTAACCTGTTTGTTCAAAAGTAGTCTTGTATGAATTAAAGTCAAGGTGAGAGTTGTGGCATATTTCCCCTATGGCATAGATGGGAAATTTATCTGGATCTAATAACCTCTGGAAACCTGCAAAGCCCAATTAACACATCTGAGTCAGAAGTCCCCAAACTCCCCTGTGGAGAGGCGTTTAATGAATGAAACATCCTAAAATGGGGTTGGAGGTGGGGGACAAGATTGCCAGTAGAAAAAGCTTTTGGGAAATCTAGCAAACCTGGGAGGTGACGATGGGGATTTGCAGAAAACAATGACACAAGGGAGAGTTGTCAGATATAATTTGTAAATCAGACCCTATCACTGGAAAATATCTACTCAAGTAACCATGTGTTGATACCTGCTCTTAAAAAATAAACTAAGACCACCTTTCTTTCTTTTTTTTGCAGTTTTTGGCCGGGGCTGGTTTGAACTCACCACCTCCGGCATATGGGGCCTGCGCCCTACTCCGTTGAGCCACAGACACCGCCCAAAGACTATCTTTCTTTACACATTCAAAAATACCAATAATATAACATCAATTAAGTACATAATGGATGCTTGATACATAATTTTGAATACAGGAAAATGTTCTGTAAATCCTACCTCATTTTTTTTCTCCCGGTATTTATAAGTATCTGTGATAGGAACCCATAGGTGGATATGTGCCTTCACAACTTCATTACCACTCTGATCACAAGAAAAGTTGTGTCTGGCCTAGTACATTCTTTAACCACAATTAAATTGTAAAGTCATTTAAACCTTCTTTGTATTGATTCGATATGCTAGTTTTATTTGCAATGAAAAGTTCAGAGAGCTACTAACACAGGCAGTAATAGACATGGAAAGGAGAGAGAATAAAAGTGGCAAAAATATTATGTGGGCAGGAGTCAGGAAAGATTTGCTTTTCCGACATTTATTTACTTTCAACTTTGGTGTGTCTGAGGAGAGACAAAAAAATTGGGGAACACTTACAAATGTGAAAGATCATCAGAGATACAAAAGGAAAATCTGTGTCTAAAAGGTTTCCTTGAACAATAAAAATATAGACTTCACTTCGGCATATTATGAAAAAATAACATGAAAGAAATACATTGATTTTCAATTATAGTTGTATGTGAGAACTGAAGGTGCTTTGATAGTGACCTTGTGCTAAGATAAAGGCTTGTTGTACTTCAACACTACACAAATCACTTGCCTATTGTGTGTGTGTGTGTGTGTGTGTGTGAGAGAGAGAGAGAGAGAGAGAGAGACAGAGACAGAGAGAGAGAGCGCGCTTGCAGGTGGAAGCAGGTAAGAACAACCGAGGAGAGAGCATGAAGGGATGGAAAGCTGCTGTGGGTGAGTTCATTCACCCATTGTTGGGGGGTTTGGTAGGGGGGTTGTGTCGTTTTGCTTTTGTTTTTTGAGACAGTTTCACTATGTTGCCCTCGGTAGAGTGTTTTGGCGTCACAGTTCACAACAACCTCAAACTCGGGCTTAAGCAACTCTCTTGCCTCAGCCTCCCAAGTAGCTGGGACCACAGGCACCTGCCCCAACACCTGGCTATTTTGTTGTTGTTGTTGTTGTTGTAGTTGCCATTGTTGTTTGGCAGGCCCAGGCTAGGTTCGAATCTGCCAGCTCCAGTGTGTGTGGCTGGCGCCCTCGCTGCTGAGTTACAGGCGCTAAGCCTATTGTTGCATTTTTTTTTTTTAATTTAATTTTTTTTTTTTTTTGAGTAACATTTTTTTGCAGGTTTTTTTTTTTGGCCGGGGCTGGGTTTGAACCCGCCACCTCCAGCACATGGGGCTGGCAGCCTACCCCTTTGAGCCACAGGTGCCACCTATTGTTGCATTTTAAAGACTGGCTGGTCTTCAGGGTGCAGGACAGGTTTTCTCCATGGCACGTGGGGCATGGACCCATGAGATGATGAGATTCCATCTGCCCTGTGCATCTTCCCTGAGCCTTGGGACACAGGCTCATCATAAACCCTGGGCTTCTGTTGTACCCCTTGCTGATGGTAATAAACCCAACCCACTTCACAGAACTTGTTGCATTTGTGTGTTCTGTCTCACCAGACTAACGCATGTAGCAAGAGTACAGCCCAAAATGCAGTGAACTGAAGTGGTAACTTCAGTGACTGTGAAGTGACTGTGAACCTGCTTTGTGCAGGTTGCTAAAATATTCTGCCAAGAAGCAAAGCTGTAAGGTTGGTAAGGTTCCTACCTCTATAGGAAACACCTGTACCAGGAGTTTGGCCCTGAGTCCTGGAAGAAACAGGAATATCTAGAGTAGCAGTTCTCAAGGAATGGTCCACACACCTCTGGGTATCTTTAGGACTCTATCAGGGTGTCCAGAAGATCAAAGTTATTCACCTTTAAAAAATTCTATTAACATTTGTACTGGTAGTACATATGTAAGATCGGATAAAACTGTTCCCACATTAGTTCCAATCAAAGAAGTGGCTCCTAGCTCTACCAAGAGTTACGACATTCATTACCTACTCCTAGGTTTAAAAAAAATCCAGTTTCACTTAAGAATATCTTTGATCAGGCTGTAAAAAAATATTAATTTTATTAAACCTCATATTTTTAATATTCTGTGTAATGAAATGGCCCAACAACGCACTTCTGCTATGTACTAAAGTATGAGTGTTGTCTTAAAGATATAACTTGTTCCAGTTGCATGCTGAATTATGGTTTTTATGGGAACTCATTTTCTTGGAAGAACAAGTGGCAAACTACAGCCATTCTGATTTGTATGTTTATCATATATTGTAGAAAAGCATAAATACAACTAGCTTATGCTTTCAAAGATAAACAGTATTTGTTGCCTAAATCAAAATTTGAGCTTTCAAGAAAAGATTAAATTTTAGAAAATCTGTAAACACCCCTGTGAGATTGAAGCTAATAAATACTTAAAGATTTTTCTGTGAGATTGCTGACATTACCGAATATGATTTTTTATATTGTTTAATAAAATTTGGAAGTTCTGTATAGCTCACTCAGTAAACCAATATTTTTCAAATACATAATGTTATAAAATTAAATCAGCAATAGATCTATTCAAAGTGCAAGAGAGACCAATGATTTAATGTAGCAGAGTACAATTAGCTTTTAAGGAACTACAGAGATTTTAATGCAATTATCTGAAAATAAAACAGTTGTTTGAAAAGGTTATTAAAATACCCATGCTTTGTCCAAGTACGTACTTGTGTGAGGGTGAGTTTTCATCACATACTTCAACAAAAACCACAATTGCAACATATTGGATGACAAAGTGAGTGTGAGAATCCAGTCAGAGTCTATTAAGCCAGAAATTAAAGAAATTTTTTAAAACGTCAAACAATATTGCCTTTCTCACTATTTTTCTGCTTTAAAAAGTGATTTTCATTAAAATATATAAGTTAGGTAACAGCTTATAAATTTATTATTTTTATTTTTATATCTTTAAAATTCCTCAACTTGAATTTCTACTGTGGCAAACATTAGTCAATACTATTTACATAAACCGAAGCTAAGAATCCTCATTGAGTTGAAGGAGGACAAAGGAGTCATGTGACCAATACAACTTAGGAATTACCTATCTGAATTGAATATACCTATTCATTCTCTAATAAAGTATATTTTTAAAAGATTACATGCAATTTAGTGTGTAGACGTAGGCTGCTCATTTGGAATGTCTAGATTGTAAGAACAAGAAAGAGAAGTGGGGTGGTAGGCTGGATGGTGAAAACAAGAAAAGAAGGAAAGAATAAATAAGTAAAAACAAATGATAGGAAATGGTGTCTATTTAAAAATTTAACATGTCTCAGACATTGTACCTGGGACTACCAAAAATTCTGTGAGTATTTAGTATACATAGTCCTGTGTATATACATAGGACTGTGAGGAAGATAACAGTGACCATGATCATGGTTAACTGGACGTCTTCTATGTAGTTAGTCACTAGATAGGAAGCCAAATGGATGGGATGATCAACAACCTGTCCACATCACATACATCGCAACATTGCAGAGCTTGTGAGTATGAGGAATAATATATTGTACAACCTTTATTTAACTAGGGGATCGGAATATAAAATTCTTTGCCTAAGTTGGCATGGATAATGAGTGGCAGAATGATATTTCAGTCCCATGGTCAAAGCCATTTTCTCTGTACTCTTCATCACACACTTTTGCTGAATCAAGGGTTGCACACACCACATAGATGAGAAGATGAGGATTCAAGAAGTTACAATACAGGCTCGGTGCCCGTAGCACAGTGGTTACGGTGCCAGCCACATACACCGAGTCTGGTGGGTTCTAACCTGGCCCAGGCCAACTAAACAACAATGACAACTGCAACAAAAAAATAGCCAGGCATTGTGGTGGGGACCTGTGGTCCCAGCTACTTGGTAGTCTGAGGAAAGAGAATCTCTTAAGCCTAAGAGTTTGAGGTTGCTGTGAGCTGTGATGCCACAGCACTCTACAAAGGCGACATACTGAGACTCTGCCTCCAAAAAAAAAAAAAATGAGTTGTAATACATAACACATAACTTCTCTGAAGTCTGATGGTTGGCTAGAGGCAGATCAGGGTCACTTATTCCCCCCGCCACACCACACATCACCCTGGCTCTGAAGCAGTATTTTCCAAGAATGTTACTAAGTACAATTTTTTTAGACTGTATGATTTTTAAAATTACAAATCATAATATCAATTCTAACCCAACTTTCCAGAGACAAATAAAATATGTGCCTGGAATTGTGTACAAATAAAACAAAGTCCCATTGTTTTATGTACACATAGCTCAAATAATTCCAGACATATTTTTCTAATCACAGAACAGAAAGAATCTAGGCCTTTTACACACAACTGTCAACCTGATCAATGCTGTGGAATACTCTAAGGAAATAAACAGTATACATCCCTATATGTTTTTCATGCAAATTTGGTATAAAAACAATTATTTCTACCAATTTATTTTATTACAGAAGACATTCGTGTTTTGTTTTTAAAAATTTGGCAACTGGGAGCTGGGCGCAGTGGCTGTAATCCTAGCACTTTGTGAGGCTGAGGCAGGAGGACTGCTTGAGCCAGAAGTTTGAGACCAACCTGAGCAAAAGCAAAACCCCATCACTATAAAAGCTAAAAGAAATTTAGATGGGCATGGTGGTGCATGCATGTAGTCCCAGATACATGGAAGGCTGAGGCAGGATGATTGCTTGAGTCTATGATTAGCTACAATCACACCAGCACACTCAAACCTGGGTAACAGAGCAAAACCCTGTCCAAAAAAAGAAAGAAAAGAGAAAAGAGGGAGGAGGATAGAGGAAAGAGAAGAAAAGAGAGGAGAGGAGAGAAGAGGAGAGAAAAGAAAAAAAATTGGCAAAACGAGTAAACATTCAGGGCAAAATAAAACTTGCACCACCCACAGGTAACCATCTCTGTTTCTTGTATTAAAAAGGCATGTATAGAATTATGCCTTACTTGATATGAGACTTTACAATTGGCATCCTGCTTTTCTCACTTTACTGTTTTTAGAAGAATAATGACATGCTAAATTTTATATCTAATTTTTAAATAAATAATGTACATGTTAAAATTTTTTTTAGAAGTGTATTTTTTTTTTGAGATAGAGTCTCATTCTGTTGTCCAGGCCGCAGAGCAGTGGAGTCATCAGAACTCACTGCAACCTCAAACTCTTGAGCTCAAATGATCCTCCTACCTCAGCCTCTTGAGTAGCTGGGATCACAGGCACTTGTCTACAGGTCTGCCTAGTATTTTTTTGGTAGAGATTTGAGACTCGCGCTGGCTTAGGCTAGTTCCAAACGCCTGACTTCAGTAATCCCCCTGCTTTAGTCTCCCAGAGTGTTCAGAAAAAGGGGTAAGGCTCATCGCCTAGCCAATAAATGTAATTTCTGAGATCTATTAATGAGAGAGACTGCAATTTTTATAACCATTCCCACTATGGTCCTATATTGAGGCAATATTTTCATTTTATATGCTTATGACTAATGTTGTGATCAGCTTCTTTGATCCAGAAGATATAAATTGTAGATTCACTAATAAGGAAATAGTCCAAACTCCAGGAAATGTCATAAATATATTCTTTAAACTCTTTGATTTATAACACATGCATAAATGTGTACAATTTGGTGAAATATACTTTCCCACTTTCTAACAGGAAGTGAATAATAAAACTTATCAACAACTAATGGAATATATATTGATATATATCAATTTATCACATTAAACTTTATAGATGCTTATTTTTTTTTTTTTTGAGATAGAGACTCACTCTATCACCCTCAGTAGAGTGCTATGGCATCTTAGCTAACAGAAACCTCAAACTCCTGGCCTCAAACAATCCTCTTGCCTCAGCCTCCTAAGCAGCTGGGATTACAGGTGCATGCCACCACCATTGGCTAGATTTTTTTTTTTGTTTGTTTGTTTGTTTTTTCTATTTTTAGTAGAGGCAGGGTCTCTTTCTCAGTCAGGAATTCCTGAGCTCAAGCAATAAACCTGCCTTGGCCTCCCAGAGTGCTAGGATTACAGGCATGAGTCCCAGGCCTGGCCTATAGAATTTCTCTTATGAGTTAGAGTAGCAGTTCTGAACCTGTGGGTCACTGTACTAAAGGGCCACGGCATTAGGAAGATTGAGGACCACTGAGTTGGAGTCTAACACATCACTTTATTTGATTTTTTCCCACAAGTGTAGGGGGATTTTTCTGACAAGGAAAGCAATGAGATACCATGAATATCTGAACTCAGGTGTTTTCATTTCAAACTCAGCTCTTTTCATTCCCCCCACCATATACTCAATGTTTACTGTATTAAAAATACTACCTAAATTGAAACTAGTTGATTGTACATGCCTTCAGCCAATCCTTATTCCTGGAGATCATCAGTGATAATTTTTACTCTTAATAACTAATCCAAGGAGCCAAATAACATTTGGGGTAAAAATGGTAAGGTTGGCATCATAAAACCCAGATTTCAAAGCTTCGGTACATGACCCCATCAAAGTCAAACTGCCTTGTTTAGATTTGATGCAAACTTTGCAAACACTTCCCTCTCTCAATACCATTGTGAATACTAAAGAAAATACTATGTCATATTCATAACATAAAAGCTAGCATATCCAAGTTCCCTGCCTGGATTAGTCTTCTTTGAAGCAAATTTAATAATAATCTACACATTAAAGAAATTTTTCTAAGGGGCTGGGCACTCTGCTCAAATCACAGGTGAATATTATCTCAGGTAATAATTATGAAGCCCTGGCAATCTAGATGGCTAGAGGTATGACCAAATTTTTATAATATAATATAATATAATATAATATAATATAATATAATATAATATAATATAATATAATATAATATAATATAATATAATATAATATAATATAACAATTAATATAATATGTCATTACAGAAGGTTTGAGATTACAAAAATCAAGAAACTTAAAATCCATGGATGAACCAACTTGAGCAAGAGACCCCTGTAGCTACTAAAAATAGAAAAAAAAAAAAACAGCCATGGATGGAAATAAATGAAGCCCTCCCAATAACACCAATAGGCCGAGCAAGTTCAAACTTGCATGAGGGAATCAGAAAGGACGCTGTTCCCTGTGCTTCTTGGAAGTGAAATAATGGACCAAAACTTTCATAGTGACCTACATATATACACAATATAGGCTTAGCACACTGTAAACTTCAGCAAGAATCAGAATCACAGGTAAAAACACCAGATTACTGGGCCCTCTCCAGCAATTTTGATGTAGGGCAAAACAATTGCATTGGTAAGTTCCAAAGTGATGCTTATGTTGTTGATCCAGGCACCACACTTTGAGGACCACTGACTTAGATATCAAAGTTATTTCTTTCTGTGGCTGTTATTTCTTTCTTTTTTTCTTTTTGATCCTGAAACATTCTAAGTGGAATTGCTTTATTTGATGATGGCAAATGTCACTTCTAATAAATTATTCAAAATGTTTCTGCTAGAGAATAATCAATTTTAGGTTCTAAACAGTTTTAAGGTCTTTCGAGTATTTTGTGTCTGGAATACTAAAACATTTAATTATGTGGAAATATAATTCAATGATTATTTATAATGACTTCTAATACTCCTACTGTGCTCCCAGCCTTCAGGTTCTCATCCATTCCTCTTTTTAGAGAATATGGGAGATTCACTCTTCTTTAAGAGTCAAGTATCATGACAAATTTACCTGCTGACCCAGACCCATACATACATGAAACACTTAATAACAAAGTCCTTTCCCCATCTTTGACCTCTACATTCACTACTGAAAGTTGCTGGAAATAATAAGCTTGCTAGACATGATCAGTGTGTGCTAGCGTGTGCCCATGTGAAGGTTAAATAGCATCACACTCAAAAATTGCACTTCTAAATATACAGAGTCTTGGTGATTGATGGAACTATATAATCAGGATAAATGAATATTAGTTTCTTTAAAAAAAAGACAAACACATTTGAAACCTTCTTATATAGGCATGTAATCATCTAACTAAGCCTAACTTAGCCTATTTTTAGCATCCCTTCCTGTTTTGGCAAAAAAAAGCAAATAAATACACACACAGAGAGACACACAACAATTTAAATGCAGAGCTGTTAGTCATCCTGGGGAGGATTATTTGTAAGACACTCTTAATATACCATTTCCATAGAGTCACTAATTGTTCCTTACTTTAAAATTTATTGTTCTGAGAATGAGATGCAGTTGGTAATGTAAATACCAGCCCGGCAGAGGATACTACTCTGCATTAGCAAACACATCATTATTCAGTCATAATTAATACACTTCTAAAATAAAGTGTTGACAGCACTCTTATTCAAATATATAGCATATGTTTATAGTCTCACACATTGAGGTACACACATAATTATAATATATGTGTGAGAGCAATTGCAGAGGCAGGCCAAGGAGCTGTGCTCATGCTAATTGAAAACTGCCATTGTCCAATTAAAGCAGGTGAGACCCTGGGGTGGCAACACTGTCAAATGCCTATCAGACATGGCTAGGCTGATTAAATTACAAGACAAAATACAACCAAAAGAGAAAAGAAGTTTTTGCTGTTCTTGTAGTGGTTCTTTTATTGAACACTGAGAAGCTCACTGCTTCTTCTTACGTCTGTTATGAGTTGAGCTCAGTGGGATAATTTATTACTATAGAAAATACCGAGTAACTCAGAATGTTCACCTTTCACAAAATAGACACCTTTTGGAGGAGAATAATTATCCTTGTCAGAGCTGTGACTTTGATGACTTTAGTTAGAGAAACTAAAGAACGCATCATTATATTATTCTTTTTATTTGTCTTCTTTTGAGCTCATTAGAAGTAATTAACATACCATGCGTAATTACAGAGGAATTACACCACACTTACTTCAAAGCACCATGCACCATGGCTGCCAAGGGGAGTTTAAACTTGGGTCATTCTTCTGCAAGAGTATAAGATTCTATTCCTTTGGGAGAATGTTACACCATGAATGTTATGAAATCAAGACTTACATTAAAAGCCCATTTACCCCATAAATGATTTGACTTCAGAAATATTCATTTTTAGTCAGGGAGAATAAAATAGCAAAACAAAGTCTCTAGCATTATTGTTTAAAAGTTGACTACTACTACCAGGGTTGGGTCAGAAGGTGGCAAGATAAGTTAAAGGAGCAAGAGGAAAAAAGGACAAAGAAGGAAACTGTCAACACAGACAGTATTTACAATCCGCCATGTGCTGTTCAGATGACCTTTTTGTGCATTACTTTATTTTCACAATCTGACACCAGTAGTTTTTATTTTTCTCATTTTACAGATGAGAAATATGAGATACAGGATAGTTAAGTAATCTGTTCTAGGTCACACAATCACACAAAGGAATAAGGAACAGAACCATGGAAGAGGGTCTTGACTCCGAAGGGATGTGTGTGTGTGTGTGTGTGATCTACCTTAGGAATGGGGGGGGAAAAATCTGTGCTCCAAACATGGAAAGAATAAAATAGAATGAACATTTGTTGAGGCATTTGATCCTTTGGCAGAGTATTTAAATCGTAAGACAAGAAATAGGAAAACAGATATTTGAACCCGAGTACACCTGACAGCAACCCATTAATCTCCAGCACCTCACATTTCTTTCCAAAGTCTTCTGATGTATTTATAGACAGTTTTTCTTCCCTGTCTTTGTAACACCTTCCAAATTAACACCTTGATCTGTGTCCTTGTTTGCTATTTCTTCTAAAGGGTCAACTCTTCAATTCACCAAACAGATGAAAACCATTAGTTGGTAGAAGGACTTTTTTATGTCCTTAGGTTTCTGTGACACCTAACAGATGGAGCATATGCCCACAAATGACCTAGCATTTAGACAATTGTCTGTGCAGCAGGAACAGTCAGGAGGCAGTGTGCTCAGTCACAAGGAAGCACTATTAAATGATTCATAATTTTGATTCAATAGGTTCCATTATTTCTTTTGTGAGTCTTCGTAAGTCTTGTTAATAGTAATGGCAATTATATGCAGGCACGTACTAGAGATGGGCATCCAGAATGTGCTGAGCTAATGGCAAGGTTTGGGAGGAAGAAAAGGCTACAAAAGGTCCTCACTTAAGATGTTATGCACTTTTTATTTGAAGTGGCTAATTACCGCCATTGAACTCTACCATTAGTACCTTTCATGAAAATTTCAAGGATAAAGAGTAAAAAACAACAGATGCATTAGAAGCCAGAACTTGAGCTGCTGCCTGTGATCTCAGGGCTCCCCCAGTTAGCCTTGGGGATCATTTATAGTCACATCTTTCCCCTCCTCCTTTTTGCCTTGATTTACTTGTCATGTGAAGGCAACGCAACATCACCAGACAGCAAAAAGAGTCTGAGCTTTGAAGTCACTCAGTCCTCAAATCCAAGCCCAGTTTTGTGATTTAAATATCATGTAGCTTTAGACAAATCATTTTACTTTTCACAGCTTCAGTTCTCACATCAATATAGAAATAATAATATCTTATAGAGTCAGTATGATATTTACAATAAGCAGAGTGTGTCTGTTAACTGACAATTACAGACACATGGGGTATAGATAGGTACAGGTATTGTAGATATAGATCTGGGTTCACCCAATATTATTTTATTTCTACTTGCATGCATCTTCACTAAACACACACTATATATATATATTTTTAAATTGTGAAATTATGGACATTATCTATACACAAATATATATATATATGTGTGTGTGTGTGCGCACATATATATACATATATGTTTGCAATCTTACCCAAAAATTCTACTTGAAATAATGCTAAAACTGCAATTATCCTTTTAGCTAGATACACACCTCCCAGAAAATTGAATGTCAAAAAGTTTAGTTAATAATTCCATTGAAAAGTCACTTCATTCACTAGTTCTGCTACTCAAAGCTCAATTTCTTGTTTACTCCAGTCGTTACTATATTAGCATCTGTGGTGCCTGATTAACAACTCTTCCAGTTCAGACATTGTCCAACTCTGTGCCAGCAGCAGCATCTGCAATGAAGCCTCAGGAGCTAGAGAAAGAGGGGCCACCTGTCCAATATGACCCGCAGCATGATATGAAATTGAAGCTTCAACTTTTATCAACTTTAAATGTGATTATAGAAGATATCATTTAAGAAAAGGGTCATGCTACTTTAAAATATTTGAAAATCATTGCTCTGAATATTATAATATCTATCCCTAAACTACATAGGAATACATGAGCACCCCACTGTAATACCCATATCACATAATCAATCCTTCCCTTCAGTAGGGTTACATCCATTCATTTGCACTTTGCACACAATAGTTGCATTTTTGTGACTTATACTAAGAAATGTTAGAAATTAACATTTGGCTCTGAGAAATCTCACTTGGCTCTGAGATTACATGACTAGAGTTGAGGTCCCACTAAGAGAAAATGCTTACGTGAAAATAAGTATTCCCACCACTAAGATAGTAACCACATTTCCTGAGATGAGCCAGTGTATTTTATTTTAGGGGTACATTGATTTGTACTACTAGTTTTTACACTTCACAATGGATACACGCAAGCTGACGGTCAAATTTTGGGTGTCATCCATAAAAATGTTATAGGAACTCTATTATATAATTTTGTGTATTTGCCAAATTTACCATGCCATTTTTGTTCCTATGTTTGTTTTCTATTTTTATGACTTTGTTCTAAAGTATGGCTAATTTATATGGTCTTGTCAGTGGTTTTTATGGGTTATTTTTATGTTTTGGTTTTATTTTTAAAACATGCATTTTTTTAGTTGTAAGCTTTAATATGCTGAGATAAATAAGGGATAATTACCTTGGAGATATTCAAATTCAATCCAACCTTAGGCAGATGCCAATTCCACATTATATATGTTCTCTTTCATAAAGGACCCTGGTCAGCTCTAAGATATGAAATAAGAAAGCTTGTGCCTTCTAGGATTCTTGACTTCTCAAGGTATCTACTACACTCCTGCACTCCACCTGTCTTCAGTTGCTTCCTACCTTTTTTTCAACTCTAATTGAGAAGAGAGCACATCTCGTCAGTGAGAGGCCGCACCTTGTGATTCTGACGCTGACAACTGTGATAAGGCACTTAGTAATAGTCAAGAGGAGAGGCCTAGACGCCTTTTAAATGAGCACATGAAAATGGTGCTGTATTTTAGAGCTATGAAAGTAAATGATATGAGAAATTTTTTAAAGGTTTTAAGTTAGAGGTGTTATTATAAACAGTATCTTTTCTCTGTCTTTACTGTATTCTAAGAGGCCTGCACATGTTGGCCTAAGATGGCATTTGGCAGATTTAGAAAGGGGATATCTGTCAAGAAGTTGAATATGCCCAGTGCAGTGGCTTGTGCCTGTCGTTCCAGCTATTTAGGAGGCTAGGAGGCAAGGATCACTTGGCCCCAAGAGTGTGAGGCGACAGTGAGCTCATCACACCACCGCACTTTAGCTTGGGTGATGAAAGAAGACCTCTGTCTCTTTAAAATAATAAAAAAAGTATGGGTGGTGCCTGTGGCTCTAAGGAGTAGGGCGCCGGCCCCATATACTGGAGGTGGCAGGTTCAAACTCGGCCCAGATAAAAAACTGCAAAAAAAAAAAAAAAAAAAAAGGCAGAAGACTTGGTAAGCTGTATACATTGGGTAGTTCTTTAATAGAGCTTATAGGTTTTGAGGGATTTTTTATTGTTGTTGTTCTCTTAAAATTTTTTATTTATTGTCAGATCCCATGTTATATACTTCCTACATGTAATCTCACAGAAGCATCTTGAGCCTTGGTTTCCTAATGTGTATAAAGGGGCTGAGGTTGCTCATATCAACCCAGCCACCATGAATCTGGAACTCTTGCTCTAAACCATGTGACTACAACAAAAATTTTCTGACCACACACAGTTGAAGCTGTGCATTTTCATTCTCAGCTATCTCACCGGGGGATGACTGTTCACCCAGAATGTATTCTAGATTCTTGGAAAGACACCTCTTGTACTAAGTTTACATTTTGGAATTTCTAATAAATCAAAAAATGGACTTATTCCTCATTGTTTTTGACAGAAGGAATTGATACACACATACAATCATTTGACAGACGATATTGACACATACAAAACCTGTCAGTTATAGGATTCAGTTAAAAACTAAAATCCAATAAAGTACAATTCTAGATTAATTTAATATATGTAAAGTGTTTTCTTCCATTACTCTGGTCCATAATAAATACAGACAGGGTAGGCATAAAGTTCATGTGCATTTAAATAGTAAAGTAATTTAAAGTAATTTAAATTGTTCAAGAACTTGATGTCGACCCTATATAGTTCAGGGATAACAATGAAATAGAAGATTGACCATTGATCAGTTTGCAATCACAAATTGATTACAAATGACTGGTTAAAAACAACTACTTACTTAAATTTGTATAATGCAGTGCCAAGAGCAACATAAATGTTTAAAGTAAAAAAAAAGTATAAATAGTAAAGGTAAGGATTATCTTAACATGTAGTGACAGTCCAGGAATTTCTTATTTAAATAGCTGAAATTAGAATGCATATATGCACCCACATGTATATATTTTCAAATAAGAAATACAATTTTATTATATTCAAGTGCACATACTCTTTAGATGCAAATTAATCAACTGTTGGTGGACACACCCTGTTTGAGGAACAGGATAAGAACAATTTTAAATCAGTGTATTAAGTCACTGACCTTTGCTTACACTACAGGTAGATGGCCTGTTTGTCCATGCACCCTTGAAAAGTATTTGAAACCAGCTTATTTCTTTTATGGAAAAGACTGTAAGTTTACAACCCAGCATTGACCTTTGGAATTCTGAATTCATCATTCATGAACCTTATGAGACACTTGCTTTGGGCTTAGAATGTGTGTTAAGAACTATGTAGTCTTTCCATTCCATAAAAATAAACCGTAAATTCTTTTTCAGTCCTGCTAAAATAATGCCCAGATTTAAAATAACAACTAAAGTAAGAGTTAGTACTGCATCATTTCTTTCATGTTGGGCCATTAAGGATTTTCTAGCTACAATTTTGTCTAGTTAAGAAAAGTAGTCTCTAGATATTTGACTGCAACAAAACAAAAAGCCCTAAAAGTCACTCCCAGGGATACTCATGATACTAGTCTTCATCACATAGCTTTAGTAGCCCGAGAAACAAACATGCAAGCTTTTCAAAACAACGTGGCTTGTTCCCACAATTGGTCTGACTAGCTAAATGCACATCTAGTCACATCATCAAATTAAACAAATTCCTGGATGATCAAAGCAAAGACAGGACTTCCTGTAGCATTTCCTGGGTATTTGGTTATACCAATTTGAAAATAAGTGATACAAGTATGCCTTAGTAGTATCTCACTTGAAATGAAGACATTGAAACAATGATGACTTTGGGTTTTTCTAAACATTTATTGAAAATCACCATGTTTCAGGGCAAGCTGGCTGAGTGAAATATGAATGGTACTGGGCCCTCTTCTACTGCCGAGTCACTTTGATATTTGACACACACACTTTCCCATGCCAGGGACTGTGCTAGAGATGTCATTTGGGTCCATAAGAAAGCTGATGAGGGATTTTGCCTACTGTAAGGAAAATATTACACAAATGCAACATTAAACGTTAAATATTAATCAAAATGTTAAACAAAAATGTTACTATGATCGTAAAATATACTTCAGAAAATCTGTATTTTATAATCCAGATTTGTTAAAGGTGTGATCCTAGGATTTCTATTGAAAACACTTGCGCTCACATGCTCAAGGGAATGCATGCACAGATACACATATCTAATCAACAACAGGCTCAGAAGTGATAAAATATATTGGAAAAGTACCAAAAATCTCCATGACACAATATAGGATTAAAGAATGCTAAAAACAACAACAACAAAAATAAATAAATAAATAAAACAAGCAATAGTAAAATAGAAATGTAATTTAAAGGTTTTTTTCATTTACATGCTCTAAAAATGCATTTGGAATGTGTATATCTGTTTCTAAAATATATGTTTATTCATGCCCTGTGAAAACTTAACCTGCAATTATGTGCGTTTTAATATGTGTACAGAATCCTTGAACACTGTTCCATGGCTATGTAATGACCTAGAGCTCTCTCAGGCAGAGGGTATAATAGTACTTTAAGGGTGGTGAAAGTTGTGCCAGGACTTATTTCCTGGGCCTCACTACTCATTGATTATTTAAAAAACAAAACAGTCATTCAGTGCACCGTTCCAAACCCTGGAGAAATGAGAATGAGAACCTCAGGACGGCTTCCTGCCCTCGGAGGATGTGCATTCTATTGGCTGTGACAACTTGATTTGGATTCCACCAGGAGAAAACACAGTAGTTAATAAATATAATGGGATATAGGGAAAGAAGAAGATTTTGCCTAGTACTTATAAACTTTAATGTATACCCATATCTCGTGGGGAATGTTGTTAAAATACAGATTTTGATTCCACAGGTCTGGGATGAAACCTTTACTTTTGAATGTTTTAAATCTTCAAGGTGACATTGAGGTTGTGATCCAGGGAGCCCATGGACACAACTTAAGAGGGGCGAGATCCATCCTTCAGAAGTTGAAGATGAAGGCCAGGCACAGTGGCTCATGCCAGTAATCCTAGCACTCTGTGAGGCTGAGGCTGGAGGATTCCTTAAGCTCAGGAGTTCCAGACCAGCTTGAGCAAGAGCAAGACTCCGTGTCTACTAACACTAGAAAAATTTGCTGGGGATTGTGGCAGGTGCCTATAGGTCCTGGCTATTCAGGAGGCTGAGGCAACAGGATCACTTGAGCAATGAGTTTGAGGTTGTTCTCAGCTAGACTGAGGCCACTGGACTCTAATTCAGGCAACAGAGTGAGACTCTGTCTTAAAAATAATTTTGAAAATGAGGGGCAATTGCCCTCATAAAAAAGAAGTCATATCTACAAAGAAGGCCGTTGTCTTCCTTTTCATTCACAATAACCCAGAGAGTGACACTTCTAGTCTCTACTTTAATATTCAGAAAGTGAGACTAAGAATTTATAAAGCCAAATTTGGCTTTATAGAGGTTCAATCCAAACCTCTTTCTCTTTCTGATCAAATCCACTGTGCACCAAACTAAGGGAATCAATATTAGCTGTATGGTTTGAAAAAAAGTAGAATAAACCAATATGGTCAGACAATAGAGGACAATTGAGAGAAAGGAGGAGTGTCCGATTCGTGGGCAGTGGGCTGCTATGAGCATTTCTTAGATATGCTAAAGACACTGGACTTTAAAGCACAGGGGACTGGAGAAATTAATAAAGGATTTGGAGCAGGAGAGTAGCATGTCCAGATATGTTTTTGAAACATCATTCATGTTGCAGTGTAGAAAATTGATTAAAAGAATGTGATCTTGAACTTAGGAAAGAAAATTTTAAAAATTAATTTTAAAAAAATGCAGCAAACTAAACCAGACAGGCAAGGATAGAGACGTGGCTTAGGGTGGCCGCAGCACAAATGGAGAGACATGGGGAGATTTCAGAAACATTTACTGGGGTAAACTGTCAGTGAGGACGCTCATTAATTCTGCATTCCTGTTTTGCTGGGGTGGTCTTTTTATTTATTTGTTCACCTGTTTTGTGCAACTTTTGCATCTGGCAAAAGAGACAAAGTTCCAGAAAATTTTCTCCTACTTTAAAATCTTACCTGGTCTAGTATATTTTACATTAGCTCAAAAATTCCCCGAAAAACATGAGTTGATTGTAAGTGGTACAGAGAACACAATTTTAAAATATATGGATTTCTTTTTCTCTGAATACGGAAGGACACTAACATATCCAAACCTGTGATTGTGGTGATGCTATTGCTTCTGTGTGGCAGAAATCATGTGCTATGTTCAGGCTGGATTCAGAGTGTTTGGATGACGCTGGCATATGGCACAAATTGGGAGGTAACACCCGCATGAGTGACATAGACTTATCCCACACTTTCCAGAAGCACTGGGTGGCCCCCAAACTGAATTAAAGCCAGAAAGCCTATCTATACCTCTAGAACTCTAAGGTCCTAATGCCTGAGAACAACAGCCTGCCCAGTGGAGGTGAGGAGTCACTTGTTTCAGAAGGTTCAGAGGGGAAATATGGAATATATTTGGGAATATGAACAAACCCCCATCTTCCCTTCAAACTTTCCCTCTTAACAAGCTCAGTTTACTACAAAAGGCTTCCCAGATCCTTGAAGTGTTGATTCTATGCTAATTAGTGTAAATTGAGGGATATAAATAAGGAAAGCTTAATGTTAGAAGTGAATAAGGACATTACATTTTACTGTATCCTGCAGAGTTAGGAGTGTAAATTGTGCATAAGCCATGTTCGATTTGAGGCAGATGCTATTTATTTGACTGTATGTGATTTACTTATTCTATCACAATTTTTTAGATGGGAAAACATATAAATAAATAACAAAACTCTGAGAGGCAGGTATTGGTATGCAGCAATGAATCAATGGAAGTTGAAGGTCTTATGTCATTATGAGTACTGTAACTCTTTCCCTCCCCCCAAATGCATTTGGAATCCTGACCTAACCCTACTCATCTTTGTATCCCTGGTACAGAGCTCAAGGCTCGAATTGTTGATATTCAAGACACGCTCATAGAATTATCCTATGACCACAAGCACTAAAATCACCAGAGAATTTAGGTCTGATTGTCACCCAAAGCTTTTCAGGGATAAAAATGTAAGCTTCAGCTTCTAGTGCAATAATCATAACTGCAGGACATGACTCCAAAGTTAGATCCCAGACCAAGTCCAAAGTAAGCAGACCAAATAGAAAATTGTTTTTTCTGTTTTTTTTTTTTTGTTTGTTTGTTTTTTGTGGTTTTTTGGCCGGGGCTGAGTTTGAACCTGCCACCTCCGGCATATGGGACGGGCACCCTACTCCTTGAGCCACAGGCACCGCCCCCAAATAGAAAATTGTATTGAGAGGACTGCTTGCTAGAAATATTTCAAAATTTTTAACACTAATATTAACTATCCAGTCATCTTTTGCGTCTTTTGCAAGGCCATGGTAGATGCTGCTTTTCTATTAGAGTGGAGGAGATGATAACATCGGACATTAAATAGCATTATTGATGAGAATGCTTCGACATTCTGCAAGTTAACTTGGAAAGAGTCAAAAGTAGAGCAGTTACAGTCTATGAGCTTTAAACCAGCATAATAAATGCAGAAGTGGGATATAATTATCTTATTTTGAATGCATCAGTAAGCTTTAAGATGTTTATGTATGATGCATAATAGAAAAATAAAGCCATCATACTATTTTATATGAAATGAATTAACCAATATATTTTCATTAAATTTCCATTAGTCCCAAATACAGCAATATGTAGACAAATTCTGAGTGGAGGAATTTGTAAATGATGAATGGCAACAGCATACAAGTGAAAATATATATCTAGAATTGCTCCTGGACTCTAGTAATAAAGTGTTAAGAATAGAAATATATATGTGACTTTTTCTCTTTTCTGTCCTCATCCTGAACAGAAATTGATACTTACATACATTTAACGGGGGAAAAAAAGGAAGAAATCTTACATTTCTTAGATAGTTACATAATTTTGTTCCTAAGTGAGTTTTCTGCGAAGTCACTGTTCATTTTTCCTGCTGGTTTTTTTCTTAGCAATTTTTGTGATAATTTAGTGTATGTCAGTCACTTTGTTGTGAATTAAAGATACTTAAGTCTATAAGACACATGTGTGCTCCTCTGCTGAACTAAGTGCTCTGTAAAAAAATAGAAAACAGGGCAGCACCTGTGGCTCAAGGAGTAGGGTGCTGGCCCCATATACCAGGGGTGGTGGTTCAAACACAGCCCCCAGCCAAAACCACAAAACAAAACAGAAAATAAGCAATGCATGTGCCATAGAGCCATGGGTACATTTTTAGTTTAGAAAATTAATCATTATTTTTTGGAGGACAGGGGTGCTGTGCCTATGATGAATTCACATAGTTACAACGTTTAAGAGCTAGATCTTAAGAAGCTAAGACAGTAGGTGTTATGAAAGTTTATAGCACAAGATGTGGAATTGTATTTGCTAAATTCAAATCCCAGACCACATACTAGCTGCATCCTTCAAAAAATTATATAACTTCTTGGTAACTCAATACCCTTATATCTAAAATAAGGGTGCTGCCAATACTTACTTCCTAAGCGTAAACATTAAACACTAAATATACATAAGAACTTAAAATCGCACCTGTTACATTGTAACTACTCAAGATATGTTAGCTATGACTTTGTATATCTCCCTGGTAAGGAAAAAAAATGTGATTTCAGAAATAATGACAGAAGCAGCAGGGAGTCATGAGGCATTCAGGTAAACAAAATTAATAGTAGCCAATATTTATTGAACATTTAACACAGCCAAATAACTGTGCTATACCCCTGTGCTGGTGCCTTATTTAACTCTCATAAATAGGGCTGATAAATAAGGATTGCCAAAGATTACTGGTCATCTAAAAAGATTGAAGAGATAAGATTTAGCATGACTCCATCAGGGAGAGGATGAATGTGGCTGGAAAGAAAAATGTGAGAAGTCATATTGAGGGTTAATAGGTGCCTAACTCCCAAGGTGTCAATGGAGCATCACCCTATGACAATTAAGAAAGACAGATCCAGGAAGGTGGAGCAAGATGGCGGCTGAGTAACAACTTCCCTGCAATTGGGCACGGTGAGTCTGGGGAGATAAGACTCCAGGCATCTCTGGCTAGTGGGATCTGCCTATAATCATACCTTTGAGGATACAGGGAGTCAGCAAGGGACTTCTGGGCCTCAAGAGGAAGACAAAAACAGTGGAAAACTGGCAAGTGGTTGCATGGTGTTCGATTCATTTAATCCCACTGGCAACCTAAGTACAAGCAACAGTGAGATTGCAAACTGGAAAGGCCTTACCTGTGAAATGTTGCGGTGTTTTTGGACTTGGCACTAAGTTGAACCACCTTGGGGAGAACTTGAGCAGGAGTGCAGAGAACTTTGGGAATTGTCCAGGGCCCCAGACTGAGCTGCTGAGCTGGGCCACAGAGAGCGATTGTGAGAGAACTGCCCCAGCAAGCTCTGCCCTCAGGGTCACAGAGCAAGGATCAGGCGGGAGCTAGTAACCTATTGACTGAGCAGCCTAAAGGCGGGGACTGAGATGCCTTACAGCCTTAACCCTTAGGAGCAGACTGAGACTGGTTTTGGCACACTGGAGCCTTGGGCTGTTGCTCTGGGTAGAGTGCCGTGGTGTCACAGCTCATAGCAACCTCAAACTCCTGGGCTTGGTGCTGCCCAGACCTCCATAAAAGCTGCGCTGTGACCCCTGACCCGTGACCCACACCCACTGGGCTTCCGCATGCCCTGACCAAAAACTGCGGGAGCTGCACAACCCCGCATCCTCCCTCATGTATCCTCCCTGCCTCCACACTGGCCCGCTCATCTGGCCAGGGATACTGGTAGCCATGTGCCCTCTGGAGCCCTCCCTGCCTCTGAGCAGAGCCCTTCTCCTGGCCAGAGACTGCTGGAGCCTTGGGTGCTCTGTGCCTAAGTCACTGAACACTGGGAACTCCCAGAACCATGCGCACCACCTCCCGCCGTGTTGCTGAATCCGGGTGTGTCACACACTGGAGCTGCTTCCACAACCAGAACTCCCTAGCTGGGTCAGCCCCAGAGGAACTACACAGGGTCACTCCTGCCAAAGATCCAGCAACAACAGAGTGATCCCGCTGGGGTCTAATCTTGGAGAGACACCTCCCCAACTCTGAGGACGGACAGAGGCAATGGTGAAAAATAATCATGAGGCAAAATCAACAGAAAAACTCTGGCAATATGAATAATCAGAGTAGATCAACTCCCCCAAGGATCAATGGGGCAGACACAGCACAAGATTCCCATGTACAAACAATTAGCTGAGATGTCAGAAATTGAATTCAGAATCTGGATAGCAAATAAGATCAACTTAGAATTCGAAGCAGTAACCCAAAAGATATCTCAAGAATTCAACGAATTCAAAGACCAAATGACCAAAGATTTTGACACATTGAGACAAGAAGCAGCCCTCAAATATCTGAGAAACACAGTAGAATCCCTCAGTAACAGAATGGAACAAGCAGAAGAAAGGATTTCTGACATTGAGGACAAAGCTTTTGAACGCTCCCAAACTCTCAAAGAGGAAGAGAAATGGAAGGCAAAAACAGATCACTCTTTCAGAGAGCTCTGGGATAATTTGAAGAAAAATAATATTCATCTTATAGGGAACCCTGAAAGCGATGAAGTAGCTTCACAAGGCAGAGAGTCCCTTCTCCATGAGATTATGAAGGAGAACTTTCCAGACATGCCAAGAGATTCTGAAATTCAGATAGCAGACAGTTTCAGAACTCCAGGACGACTCAACCCAAATAAGACATCCCCCAGACACATCATAATCAATTTCACTAAAGTCAATATGAAGGAGAAAATTGTGAAAGCTGCCAGACGAAACAAAACCATTACCTACAAGGGCAAGAATATTAGAATAACTGCAGATCTCTCTGCTGAAACCTTTAAAGCTACAAGAGGATGGTCATTGACTTTTAATGTCCTAAAACAAAATAACTTTCAACCCAGGATCCTGTACCCAGCTAAACCGAGTTTCATTTATGACAGAGAAATTAAATACTTCAATGATATTCACATGTTGAAGAAATTTGCTATAACTAAACCAGCTCTCCAGGATATTCTCAGACCTATCCTCCATAAAGACCAGCGTAATCCTCCACCACAAAAGTAAACCCACCCAGAAAATTTTGATCAAATTTCAACTTCCACAGTCTCAAAGGATTAAAAATGTTCACTGGGACACTTGAAAAGCTTATCAATATTCTCAATTAATGTGAATGATTTAAATTGTCTTCTAAAGAGGCACAGGTTGGCTGACTGGATACAAAAACTCAAGCCAGAATATCTGCTGCATACAAGAATCTCATCTTACATTAAAAGACAAATATAGACTCAAGATGAAGGGATGGTCATCTAGATTCCAGGCAGATGGAAAGCAGAAAAAAGCAAGCATTGCAATCCTATTCACAGATGCAATAGGGTTTAAGCCAACCAAAATAAGGAAGGATAAGGATAGACACTTCATATTTATTAAAGGTAATACTTAATATGATGAGATCTCAATTATTAATATTTATGCACCCAATCACAATGCACCTCAATTTATAAGAGAAACTCTAACAGATGTGAGCAACTCGATTTCCTCAAGTTCCATAGTAGTTGGAGATTTTAACACCCCTTTAACAGTGCTGGATAGATCCTCCAAAAAGAAGCTAAGCAAAGAAATCTTAGATTTAAACTCAACCATTCAACATCTGGACTTAATAGACATCTACAGAACATTTCATCCCAACAAAACTGAATTCACATTTTTCTCATCAGCCCACAGAACATACTCCAAAATCGACCACATCCTAGGCCACAAATCTAACCTCAGCAAATTTTAAAAAAATAGAAATTATTCCTTGCATCTTCTCAGACCATCATGGAATAAAAGTTGAACTCAATAACAACAGGAACCTGCACACCCATACAAAAACATGGAAGCTAAACAACCTTATGCTGAAAGATAGATGGATTATAGATGAGATTAAGAAGGAAATAACCAAATTTTTGTAACAAAACAACAATCAAGACATGAATTACCAAAACCTTTGGAATACTGCAAAGGCAGTCCTAAGAGGGAAATTTATAGCACTGCAAGCCTTCCTCAAGAAAACAGAAAGAGAGGAAGTTAGTAACTTAATGGGACATCTCAAGCAACTGGAGAAGGATGAACACTCCAACCCCAAACCCAGCGGAAGAAAAGAAATAACCAAAATCAGAATAGAACTAAACAAAATTGAAAACAAAAGAATTATACAACAGATCAATAAATCCAAAAGTTGATTTTTTGAAAAGTTCAATAAAATAGATAAACCTTTGGCCAACCTAACCAGGAAAAAAAGAGTAAAATCTCTAATGTCATCAATCAGAAATGATAACAATGAAATAACAACGGACCCCTCAGAAATTTAAAAAATCCTTAATGAATACTACAAGAAAGTCTACTCTCACAAATATGAAAATCTGAAAGAAATCGACCAATACCTGAAAGTACGCCACCTAGCAAGACTTAGCCAGAATGAAGTGGAAATGTTGAACAGGTCTATATCAAGTTCTGAAATAGCATCAACTATACAAAATCTCCCTAAAAAGAAAAGCCTAGGACCAGATGGCTTTATGTCAGAATTCTACCAAACCTTTAAAGAAGAACTAGTACCTATACTACTAAACCTCTTCCAAAATATAGAAAAAGAAGGAATATTACCCAACACATTCTATGAAACAAACATCACCTTGATCCCCAAACCAGGGAAAGACCCAACAAGAAAAGAAAATTATAGACCAATATCACTAATGAATATTGATGCTAAAATACTCAGTAAGATCCTAACAAACAGAATCCAACAACACATCAAAAAAATTGTACACCATGACCAAGTGGGATTTATCCCAGGCTGTGAAGGCTGGTTCAATATACGTAAATCTATAAATGTAACTCAGCACATAAACAAACTAAAACATAAGGACCATATGATTCTTTCAATTGATGCAGATGGAAAAACATACCATGCTCATGGCTGGGAAGAATCAACATTGTTAAAATGTCTATACTACCCAAAGCAATATATAATTTTAATGCAATTCCTATTAAAGCTCCATTGTCATATTTTAAAGATCTTAAAAAAAAATAATACTTCATTTTATATGGAATCAGAAAAAAACTCGAATAGCCAAAACATTATTCAGCAATAAAAACAAAGCAGGAGGAATCACGCTACCAGACCTGAGACTGTACTATAAATCAATAGTGATCAAAACCATACGGTACTGGCACAAAAACAGAGAAGTAGATGTCTGGAACAGAATAGAGAACCAAGAGATGAATCTAGCTACTTACCGTTATTTGATCTTTGACAAGCCAATTAAAAACATTCAGTGGCGAAAAGATTCCCTATTTAACACATGGTGCTAGGTGAACTGGCTGGCAACCTGTAGAAGATTGAAACTGGACCCTCACCTTTCACCATTAACTGAGACAAACTCTCACTGGATAAAAGATTTAAACTTAAGACATGAAACTATAAAAATACTTGAAGAAAGTGCAGGAAAAACTCTTGAAAGAATCTGCCTGGGTGAATATTTTATGAGGAGGACTCCCCAGGCAATTGAAGCAGTATCAAAAATACACTAGTGGGACCTGATCAAACTAAAAACCTTCTGCACAGCCAAGAACACAGTAAGTAAAGCAAGCAGACAGCCCTCAGAATGGGAGAAAATATTTACAAGTTATAGCTCTGATAAAGGTGTAATAACAAGAATCCACAGAGAACTCAAACATATCAGCAAGAAAAGAACACGTGACCCCATCTCAGGGCAAGGGACTTGACGAGAAACTTCTCTAAAGAAGACAGACGCACAATCTACAAACACATGAAAAAAAGCTCATCATCCTTATTCATCAGAGAAATGCAAATCAAAACTACTTTGAGATATCACCTAACCCCAGTAAGAGTAGCCCACATAACAAAATCCCAAAACCAGAGATGTTGGAGTGGATGTGGAGAAAAGGGTACACTTCTACACTGCTGGTGGGAATGCACACTAATACCTTCCTTCTGGAAGGATGTTTAGAGAATACTTGGAGACCTAAAAATAGACCTGCCATTGGATCCTATAATTCCTTTAGTAGGTTTATACCCAAAAGACCAAAAATCACAATATAACAAAGACTTCTGTACCAGAATGTTTATTGCAGTCCAATTCATATTTGCTAAGTCATGGAAGAAGCCCAACTACCCATCGACCCACGAATGGACTTGCAAATTGTGGTACATGTATACCATGGAATATTATGCAGCCTTAAAGAAAGATGGAGACTTTACCTCTTTCATGTTTACGTGGATGGAGCTGGAACATATTCTTCTTAGCAAAGTATCTCAGAAGTGGAAGAAAAAGTATCCAATGTACTCAGCTCTACTATGAAGCTATATTAGAACTTTCACATGAAGGCTATAACCCAACTATAGCACAAGACTATGGGGCAAGGCCAAGAAAGGGGAAGGGAACGGGGAGGTTAGGGTGGAGGAAGGATGATGGGTGGGGTCACACCTATGGTGCATCTTAGAATGGGTACAGGTGAAACTTACTGAATGCAGAATACAAATGCCTACATACAGTAACTAAGAAAATGCCATGAAGGCTACGTTGAACAGTTTGATGAAAATATTTCATATTGTATATGAAACCAGCACATTGTATCCCTTGATTGCACTAATGTACACAGCTATGACTTAACAATAAAAATAAATAAATTAATAACAATAAATAAATTAAAAACAAAAAACAAAGACAGATCCAGTGAATACAATGGTTTTCCGTCTTGCTGAATGGGAATGCAAGTATGGAGGTATAGAGATAATAGGTCAGAACAAAAGAGACAGATCTGAGAATTGCCACCAGGGGTCCTACTTTTTTGATCATTGTCAATACTCTACTTTCCCTAAATAAAAATTGAAATGAAAAACAACTTGGGAATACACTAAGAACCTGAGGATTACCTAATTCCATAGCTTATTCTTAACTCTTAGGCGATATCACCTTTGATTACATTATTATATTATTTTTAACTATTTCTAAAATTTAGATACAAATTGAAATTACTTATCTGAGAATTTTGTAAATTGGCAATGGCTGGGTACTACTTCTCTAAATCCTGAATTGTTAGCTTGCAGCAGAACCCAGGAATTGGTATTTTTTAAAACCTCCCAAGTTATTTTAATGAGTATTCAGGATTGAAAACCACTGTTTGTGCTGCTTTTCCAAGTGTAATTAGTGAATAGTCTTCATGAAATCTGAATTTTGAAGTTGACAAATAATTGTACATATTCTTGGAATACATAGTGATGTTTTGATACATTTAATGTGCAGATCAGATCAGTCTGATCACCATGAACATTTATCATTTCTTTGTGTTGGGAACATTAAATATCTGCAGAAATCTGAATTTTTAAGTAGAGTACTTAGACATGCAAAACTTTAAAAGATGGTTCTAAACCCATAGTTCTTAAAGATGTGGGGATGAAGGCAAGATAGAGTTGTCGCATGTTTTGTGCCATAGGAAGCAGCTTGGATTCGTTCTGTTCACAGAGGGAATCTACTAAAGGACAATGGCCAGGAAACTCTCAAGTTTATGTCTCAGGAAAATATCCAATTAACCAATTTGAGATACTGTTTAGTTGAGAGGTGGTGAGGCTGACACTGCCCATCAGTGACCATAGAAGCAATCTTTCTGTTTACTGTCTGCTCCTTCCTCCTCACTTTCCTCCAAAGGAAGCAATGAACACTCAACATTTTAGAGAACAGTCAACATTTTCAGATAATAAAATAATTGCAGCCACTCAGTGAGATTTGCCCAAAATGTCATCTATTTTCAAATCTTCACTAATAGTAGAGCTTTATTCACAATATCAGCAAAGGGACCTTGATAGATTTTCTCCAACTAATCAAACCTTAGGCTTAAATGGAAAGGTCTATGAAGTGAACTGCTTGCCTCCCCAAGAAAAAAACCTTCTATGGCAGTAACTGGACCCAGGAGTCCTGAGTCAGAGGCTAAACATACCATTGTGTTTCCTTCTTTTATTAAGGGCACACCTGTGCCTAATTGCTCTTTGTATTTGTGTTTATAATTTTAGCCTGGAGAAGTGCTGGGAGGATTAATTACAGCGGTTAATGTTTCCATTTGAAAGGTTATGATGCTCTATAAGTACTAAATATTATTAAATTTAATGGAATTAAATTGCTTTAAAGGAGCCAAATGGCACAATTCAGTATTATATGGATGCCCTGGAAAACTACAACACCTCATGTTGAGTCATCAAGATAAAGTAATAGAGATTTTTTTTTAATTCCCCAAATCATATGTAAAATGATTTCATTGAGTGTATATAATCACTGATTCCTAATGAAGCACAGATCTATGTAATACCTCAGTGGCTGTAGACAATTTGATGAGGAATGAATTAATTACTCAGTTATCCCAAATGGCAATCATTTTATAATATACATGATTTCCATGTTGTTACCAGTCAATTCAGAACTGAAGTAGTTTATTCTGGAGAGGAAGAATACCATAAAATTGGAAGTATTCACTCCTCGCAGTTAGATATTAATAATGAGCCCCGCCACCCCTACTTCTGGTGAAATATCCCTTTGCCTGAAGATGATATATACTGCTGTTTTCTGTTTTCTCCTGTGTGATACTGAACCAGAGGCCCAGTGCCTTGCTCGCATCCCTAAGAACTGCAAATGTACCTCCTAAATGTTAGTGTTAGTAAATAATACCAGGATAGACAATTAAATTTGTGCACTTATCCTAAGAAAAAATGCCACATACTTCATTGTTGAATATCACTATGGTCATGGGTAGTGCCTGTGGCTCAGTACGTAAAGGGGGCCAGCCCCATATACTGAGGGTGGCGGGTTCAAACCCAGCCCTGGCCAAACTGCAACAAAAAAATAGCCAGGCATTGTGGTGGGTGCCTGTAGTCCCAGCTGCTCAGGAGGCTGAGGCAAGAGAGTCCCCTAAGTCCAAGAGTTGGAGGTTGCTGTGAACAGTGTGATACCACTGCATTCTACCAAGATTGATAAAGTGAGACTCTGTCTCTATAAAAAAAATATATATATATATGTATATATATATACATATATATATATATAAATGTATGTATGTCACTACAGTCACCTTTGAAGTACTGCCCTTTGAGTATTCCCCTTGGAAGCACTTTTTGAATCATCAGACCTCATATGATGACAGCTCTGATGGCCATTCCAAAAATGAGTTCCAAAATTGCTTTGAAGGGTGGACTAGGCACTGGTATCAGATGCACATAGCTCCCCAGGGGCAGTACTTTAAAGGTGACCATGGTTATATTCAGTAATAAGGTATGTAGCACTTTTTCTAGAATGAGTTCGCTAACTTAACTATCTGAACTTCTACACATGAGGAGTAATATTAAAATGGCAGGTAATAGCAAATAATTATGCTGGGAATAAAAATTTGAAGTGTATTCACCTGGTAACCTATTTTTGTTAATCATAGCTGAGAAAATCACCCAAGTTTATCCAAAGATCAACATGTCCCAGGGCGTTTAACAACAAAACGTTTTCATGGAAAAGAGAAAGTACTGGTCTCTGATCCTCCCATTCAATAGACAGCTACATCTTCTTGTACAGTGGCAACCGTGTCCCCTAGACACCATAGTGAAAGTAAAGGCTGGAATAAATGGTTTGGGATGTATTGGGTGCCTGGTCACCAGGGTTGCTTTTAACTCTGGCAAAGTGGATATTGTCACCATCACTGATCCCTTCATTACTTAAACTATGGGGTCTACACGTTCCAGTATGGTTCTACCCATGGCAAGTTCCATGGCACAGTCAAGGCTGAGAATGGGGAGCTTGTCATCAATGGACATCTAATAACCATCTTCCAGGAGTCAGACCCCACCAAAATCAAATGGGTGAAGCAGGCACTGATTACACTGTGGAGTCCAGTGGCATCTTCACAAGAAAGGAGCAAGCTGGGGCTCACCTAGAGGAGGATACCCAAGGGTCAGAAGGGTTGGCCCCTTCTGATGGTGCCCCCACATTTTTGATGAGTGTGAACCATGAGAAGTTCAAAAATAGCCTGACCATTGTCAGCAATGCCTCCTGCAAACACTGACTGTTTAGCCTCCTCAACAAGGTCATCTTTGACAACTTTGGTATCATGGAGAGACTCATGATCACAGTCCATGCCATCACTACCACCTAGAAGAGTGCAGATGGCCCCTCTGGGAAGATGTGGCATGATGGTCACAGGTCTCTCCAGAACACCATCCTTGCATCAGTGGAACAGTGAAGCCAAGGCTATTGGCAAGGTGATCCTCAAGCTGAACAGGAAGCACACTGGCATGGTCTTCCATGTCTGTGCTGCCAATGTGTTGGTTGTGAACCTGACCTGCCATCTGGAAAAGCTTTCTGAATACCATGACACCAAGAAAGTGGCAAAGCAGGCATCAGAGGGCTCCCTCAAGGGCATTTTGGGCTACACCAACCATCAGGTCATCTCCTCCAACTTCAACAGTGACACCCACTCTTCTACCTTTGATGCTGGAGCTGGCATCACCTTCAATGACCACTGTCAAACTCCTGGTCTGTTATGACAAGGAATTTGGCTACAACAACAGAGTGGTGGACCTTGTGGCCCACATGGGCTCCAAAGAGTAAGAGATCCTGGACCACCACCCCATCCAGAGCATAAGAGGAAGAGAGAGGCCCTTGACTTCTGGGGCATCCCTGCCTGCTCAGTCTTCCTCCTCACTGAGAATCTCCCCTCGACACAGTTTCTACACCAGACCACCTACAGAATAGAAACATCAAGGCAACCTCGCCTTGTCATGCACCATCAATAAATGTCCCTGAACTCAGCCAGAAAAAAATAAACAAATAAGAAAAAATGCCGAATTTCAGTTAAACACATAGTAGACTTCTTGGGCCTTTGACATGATTTTGATGTCTATATATGGTGTGATCATGTGATCATTAGCAATTTGTTTGGCCTACTCATCTGTAAATGGATGATGTTAACTTAGACCTCCTAGGGTTATTTGTAGAGACTGAATTAGATAACATAAGTAACATATTCTGCCAGCTATTTAATAAGCACTTAATTAATGTTAGTAATCATACTTTCCATGTAGCTGTACTGTATAAACACACTCTTCTGTCACTCAAATTAAAAAAATAAATAAATAAGGAAGATGAAGAAATCAACAAAGGGCTCTTGTAGAATAAGGCACTTATCTGTTCATCAGATTCTGAGTTTCCCGATTCTTGCAGGCAATGATATTTGCCAAGTACTGAATGATCTTTAGAATTATGCATTGGCATTGGATCCAGAAAATGAAAATGCATTAAAAAATGCTTCTATCAATCATAACAATTCAACTTGTTTCTAATTAGAATTAAGTTGTACATTTTGATTCAGAAAATATTTTTAAACAAAACATGGATTCCTCATCTCAAGTAGAAAAAAAAGTGGGAAGGGAAAGTTCGTTTCCTAATCAGAAAACAAAAAAAAATTATTTCTGAATCTTTCAGACTTATAAAGGTTTATCTCTGTAGAAATAATTCTAAATTTGAATAAACTACATTTTAATATAGAGAAGCATTGTTCTTCCTCCTTTGCAGATTATCTTTTGGCAGTTAAGTGTAATTTATGCCATCAGTGGGTAAATTTTCATCAGGTGATTTTTGCTCTTATGTTTGAAGAACCCAGCTACCTTTTTCATGACATGACATTATAATTTATTAGCATTTCAATTAAAAACATAATTTATCTATAACCTTCAAATTTATTATTTATTCTACACCTTTCTAGTAGCTAATAAATCATTTCTAATTGACTAGAACACCAAAAAGCTAAATACCAAGCCCTACCATAATCTTAAAATGATGGGCTATGCAAATAGATCTGCCGCTCCTACTACACGTAAAGTTAGAGAAAAGGCTAAAGGGTCAGCAATTTGTAGAAAGATGTGAAACAATATTGTAAATAGCTGTCACTAACTGTCTGCCATTTTCAGGGACACAGGCATTATTCATCACATTGTCCAAATAAGAAGCTGAGACTCAAAGAGTTTAAAAACTTGCCCTAGAGCACATAAACTCTACGTGATGGGGCCAGGATTCACACTACAAATAACTGGCTCACAGCACATCGACCTCCCAACACTTCTCTTCCAAAATCAAATAAAAGAAGCACTCTCTTCTTAGAATATCTCCTTATTAATTCACTCATTTTACCACATCAGAAATAACAAATATTAAAGAGAAAATACAAGCCAGTCTTTATATTTCTTGGATATTTCATAGAACATTTTTTTTACATAAATGAAGAATGTAATATCAATAAACGTCTACTGCTTATCTCCTTTAACACCTTTCTTATGTCAAGTGGTGCACATCAACATGAGTCACCACAGGATCAAATCTTACTGTGCTCTTAGCCCTGTTTAATATTTATTTCTACACTGAAGATCTCATTACTGACTCGAATTGGCTTCTAAATATGTGTGCTCACCAGGCCAGAGTTTACAGCCTTGGTAGGGACAGCTGTGCTAATGGGCTTTTTATTGTAGAGAAAGACCTGGAACAGAGGCTGCTGGAATCCCTAACGTCTCCCTGGATCCTCTAATCATGGCTGGCTGACTCAACAGCAACTTCTTGGCAAGACGACGCCATATGGAACACCCCAAGAGAGAGAGATGCCCGCTTCCCAATCTTCGTCTATCTTTCAAGAACTGCAGACTCAAGATTTTCGTTTTATGCTGTTTTAACATGGTGTCTTCCTTATAGGTAAGCAGACTTGAGTTGTAAGAAGCCTCAGCTATTATGGCCAAGAGAGACACATGAAATATGAAGATCATAAAAATAGTAAAAGCAGTAACACTAACAATATGAAAATGTTGGAAGATATGAAAATCTGAAGTGAGCATATCAGTCCTGTTATCACTTTAAACGCACACAGAAATCAATCAAAGTAAACTTGAAACAAAAGAAAAATATACAATAATTTCATGGAAATGCAACACTGTTTTTAACAATTGTCATAATCCCAAGAAAAATAAACAGTGAAGGCAAACTGCACTCATCTGTTCTCATCTTGTTCATGTGCAGATTTAAAAGTTATGTGGTGAAATTTCCAGAGAGGTGACCTAGAAATGTAGCTAATACCTTTTATTTTTAATTCCTTTTGGGGGGAAAGTTAAGATTCCGTCAAAGAGTGTTTTCAAATAGCTCTTGGTTTGACCCAAAATTATATGAATTATAATAATGAAAAACAAGTAAAATGAAGTGTCATATTCTCTTTGAAATACTTTCTTTTTCTTGATGTCTGGAACATTTCATTCATCTGGTTTTCTTTTGATTCCATTCTTTTGCATAATCTTAGTTTCCTCTGTTGATACCTCTTCTTCAAAATGTTTGAGCATCCTTAATCTTCTTCTCAACCTATTTGCACACTTTCCTTAGGAGATCTCCTACCTTATCTCACTGTCATTTATACAAAGACGTGTATGTACAATGCATGACCTTCCCCCTGAACCTCAAACTCACATATCTAAGATTGTGCTTGACATTCCCACATGAACATTTCAAAGAAACCTCATTGTTCAAATGGCCTGGGCAAAACTCTCAATCCTTTGATCTCTCCCTACACATAACCTGCTGCTTATTTTAGTAAATGTAAAATGTCATTTACTCAGTAAGTTCTCCTGACCCTTCTCTACTCTCAATGCTATGTCCAAATAGCAAGACATGTTAGCCCATCCTCCAAAAATACCCTAAACTTTCCTGTTTCTCATCTCAATTGCTAGAGATCAGCAAATTATCATCCTTTGCCTGGACCACATAATAGTCACCTAAATCTTCACCCCTCTGATTTTATCTCCCTAATATCTAATGTATATATTATGCTGTACATGGTCATTTTGAAATATTAAAAGTTAACCTAGATGGAAGTGGAACACATTATCCTTAGTAAAGCATCACAAGAATGGAGAAGCATGAATCCTATGTACTCAATTTTTATATGAGGACAATTAATGACAATTAATGACATGGTGGGGGTGGGGAAGGAGAGAGCAGAGAGAGAAATAAGGAGGGAGGGGTGGGGAAAGGAAGAGCAGAGAGATGGAAGGAGCAAGGGGGTAGGGTCTTAGTGTGTGCCACACCTTTTGGGGGCAAGACATGATTGTAAAAGGGTCTTTACCTAACAAATGCAATCAGTGTAACTTGGTTTCTTGTACCCTCAATGAATCCCCAACAATAAAAAAAAGTAATATGTTGTTTCCCCTTGTTTAAAACTCTTCAGCACCTATCCAGCACATTGTAGAAATAGGCCGTTTCTTATCTTAATGCATGAGAACCTATCTTGCCTGCTCTTTGTCTTATAGCTTAACTTCATCTCAACCACTCTAATTCTAGTTCACAATTATCCATCCACCTGGATATTTTTCTCTCAAGTTTACCATGTTCCCTGCTAAAGGTATTTGCATTAATCTCTCTTATCTTCTCATAGCTGGCTACTTATGAGTAGCTATTATGAGTCATTCATATTTTAGCTTAAAACATGACCAGTACCAAAAATATTTTCCCAATATCCCAAACTAACCCTCCAGTCATTCCATATTACATCACTATGTTTCATCTTGTTTATTTTTACTTCCCAACCTCAAATGCTAGAATATGAGCTCCATAAGTGCAGAGGCCTTATCTGTCTTGTCCAGCCTGTGTTTCAGCACCTAGGAGAGCATCTTATTAATGTTAGGTGTGGTATAGTAAGTACAACATTGCTAAATGAGAAAACAAATGAATAAAAAACAAACAAGGTGATGGTAAAATAAATTTTCATCATCTAAATTCTATTTTGTCCTTCTTTAGCTTGAGATTCTTGATAGGTGTCTGCATATCATGTTTGCACAATTTCATGTCAGAAGGACATGGAGCTTTCCATAGAACAGTCTTTCTACTCTGAGTCAAAACCCAGTTGTTCACATGAGTACTAGACAATTCTTTATTATGTCTCTGAGAATTGAGTTTATTCAGACACCTAGGCATTTAATAGATGTTGTTTGAATGGATACACATTTCACTTTCCATGAACTGTACTGGCTTTGAAAAATATAAATATAACAGAAACATAGCCCCTTTTCTCATATCCCATTATCTGTCTGGGTTGCAGAACAATAGATAGAAAATTAATACTACAACATAGAAAATGAAACAATATTATGGGAAGATATTATGGATCCCAGAGAGTGAATATCACAAAAAGCTTCTTCTATAGGATTCTCAAAGCAAGAGAAAAATTAGGTGAGAAAAAGAGAATCAGTTACAGTGTCAACCAAAGAAGGAAGGTAATTTACCAAAGTCAGTAGAAGAAAATCTTAAGTAGACTAAAGTAGACAGAATACATAAACATCATAGAATATGTAACTCTCAGTTCTTAGCACACAAGTGCCCGGTACACTTAACAGTAGTCAGCTGAGGAGCATGGAGTGACAGGAAACAGGAGTTAAAGAAATAGACTGGAGTCAAATTAAAGAAATGTGGATGTAGAGTGCCAGAGAATCTGTGATTCTTACTGGCTTGGAGTTAAGATAGGTTTAACAGGAAAATAGACTTCCAAGGGTTCTCAGTTGTTCCTTTCGAAACACTGCTGTGGAAGATGCCATTGCCCATTTGAAACATAGTTAAAGTGGCTTGAACATTGCCTCTTTTGATTCTTGGTGGCATCACCATTTGCAAATTATTTAAGTTCACACCTCTTCTTTTACAAAACAGAAATAATCTTCAAGTTTAACTTAAGTTGTTGTGAGAATTAAATGAACTAAATTAGTGAAAATCACTTATCTTTTAGAAGACATTGATATCTGTAAACAGGAACAATGTGACAGGCATGGTTCTGGTTTTCTCATTTTTAAAACAAGGCATCTAACATTCAGGGATGCCTGTAAATAATGCAAAACAGAAGTTAAAGTAAAAAGAGAGAGAGAAAGTGTTTGTGTGTACCATTGAATTCCTACCTATGAGAAGGGGAAGACCAAATAAAATATGGCCCCAAATCTAAGATAATAGTTTTTGGGTTTTCTGGGGGGTTTTTTGTTTGTTTGTTTGTTTTTTTTGCAGATTTTGGCCAGGGCTGGGTTTGAACCTGCCACCTCCAGCACATGGGGCCGGTGCCCTACTCCTTTGAGCCACAGGCACCACCCTAAGACAATAGCTTTTTTAAAAAAGCAAGTTTATTAGACTTATGAAATGAAATATTGGGCACTGTCATCCAATATAAACAGAACCTTGCCATGGGGGCTCCTGTGGGAAGAACATTTGGTTTTTGAGTCTGACACTCCTGAGTTTAAACTTAAGTTTTATTCAGGAGTTCTGTTGTATTAGTAAGTTCTTAAACTTTCTGAACCTCTTTTAAAAATCATTCTTAAACAGACATGAGATAAATCATCTGATAGGGTCTTGGTGAAAATTAAATGCAATGGGAAATGGGTTCTATCTTTGTTAATAGAATTTGTATCATAATGGTGGCAAAGTCACCTGCCTCTTTAAAAAAATGGCTCACAGTGCTCAGAGAGACACATGGTCAGGGTACTCGAGCCTCCAACAGTTCTGCCAGATGCATTACAAAAGAAAATGATTCCAGTTTATCCACTTCAGCACATCATCATTCTACCCCAAAGGTTACCTAAACTCAGGTCATGTGGACCCCTGGGACTATCCCTACTCAGAGGTTAGCTGTGAAGTCTAGGTTTACTTAAGAGTTAAGAACATGACAAGTAGAACAGGGAAGTGCAGACAGTTGAGAGGGCCTACCACCTTCTTTAGGAAATCCAAACCAGGGAGTCATCTGTAAAGGCTGAGAGATTAGCTTCAAGGAAAATTGCTATTTCAAGACACTGAGGAGAAATTAGAAACGACCAGCTGGTGTGAATCAAGGGAAATATGTTGCTAAAAGGTGGTGGGGCAAGCTGTTTACAGAGAAGGAGGCTTCCTAACAGCTTTCCCAGGCACAGTGATTTGGTTTTCTTAAGTTTTGTTTTGTTTCATTATTTCATCCTATTTTTCTTCTAAATCCTTTGGAAGGCTGTGGAATGAATGGCTGTAAAATGTGAAAAGAAATGTGGCTGAATCAAAGGATGCTTTATGATTTCCCTTCATTTTAATAAGTAATGGGCAGAATGAATTTCAATATCGTCCAAATTGTTGCCTGTCAAAAGATTCTTGAAAAATCTGACTCCATTTTCCTACTTTTGGCCTTGACATCACCTACCAGCTTTCCAAAGTAGCTTTCTACTATGTTATGCCCATTTACAATGTGCCACTTGTACACACAAACACATACACATGAACACAGATGTGCATGTCCGCACACGTGCACATGCACACACGCACACACAGAGGAGAATGTGAAGTATATTCATGTCCAAAGGCCTGCCTCCCACTTTGGAGAAGACTCTCGGATGTTCTTCAGTGATACCTTTGTTTCTTCTATCCTCAGATCCTTCAGAAAAACTGTAGAGCAGAAGACCCCACAAAACATGTAAACAAAATTAGGAACTCTTTTCTATTTCTGTTAAGCAAAAATTGCCTACAAGAAATTGTGGAAACCACAGGAATTTAATATGGTGCATCCTTCATGGTCCTCAGCAGAATTCTAAAGAAAGCATTCATTTTTTACACCTACATGTTAAGTGTGCTTGTAAAGGCAATTTATAGGAAAATAAAAGAGATGAATTTCAGAGCCAGGCATGTCATGACTTGAATCCAAGCTCCAACAGTTGATGCTTGCCATTAGCCCTCTTGATCCTGAAGACCAGATGCAATTTAGGTAGAACAGAGGTATTCTGAAGTTCAATGACACAAAGTAACTTGTCCAGACACAGCAGACACAGCCTGACAGCTTTCTGAAGAGGCTAGAAATTGAAAATGTGGCCATCATTAAGTATTTGTTGAACCAAATGGCCAGGCTTCTCTTCTCCTGGATAATGCAGAACAATCAGGTGAGAAAAAAATTATTGATCTTCCAGGTAGAATCTAGACTCTAACTGTATAATAACTAAGGTTGGCCACATTTAGCAATCTCCCTTCTGCACAAATGCTCAACTCTTCTGTTTACTGGGTAGAAGATTTCACAGTGATTTAAGTTTTGTGTTTCCACTAATTTACTAAAAGTATCTTGCTAAGGGAATTGAAATGGGTATTTGTTGTATTTAAGTCTGCGAATTTCAAGACTCCTCAAAAATAGCATCACAAACAGAAACCAAATAATTTTAACCCTTTAATTTCCCATCCACGAATATCATGGTAAACAGTTGTTATTTCTACACTGAAGTCATTTTACTTAAGATTGAGTATGATTATTATTACAAAGATTACAAAAAAAAATAAGGAAAATACAGTCTTTCTCTTAAGGCAATAAACTATTTTATATGAAAATAGTTTGAATAAAAAGGTGGCTAAATGTGTCAAAGAAAATGCTGATCATTCTCAAACACATCTTTTTGTAACTATACCATTCAGGGATAGATTCAGCTTATCAGCCACACAGATTCAGCAAACATATATTGAGTTCCTACCATTTGCTAGAGAGGTTATGCACAGGGATGATGAATGATACATGGCCCTGCCCACAAGGAATTCTCAATCTAGATTGAATTTTCTCCTCCTAAAACATATGAGTAATAGGAAATAAAAATGGAACAGAATTAGAGTTCCATGTAGTATAAATATGAGGGAAAATATAGCACATTTTTCCTCCAAAGGAAGTAACAACACACTCCTGTTCAAACTTAATATGTATGTGCATGTGATTTTTTTCCCATTTGACAATGTTTGTTTCAACTTGTTCTTTAAAAAGCTTCACTCATTACTCTAGAGAATTGCAAGTTCTGCCTATGATTTAAAATAAATGTTAAGCAGTAGTAAAATATATTTAAATTTCAGCATGGCATTGGTACTGGTCAACTTACAGAGCTGCTGTGGCTCTGCCTCTGCCTAAAGGAAATGAAAATATCCTTGGATTATTATAATAATAATTATAATAAATATTATAGTAATCCAAGGATATTTTCATTCCCTCTGATGGAATGTTCTCACACTCAGGACCTCAGGCAGACTATTCAGTCAGGAGCACAGGGCTCTTGATCACACACACTTAACAGTCTTTGTCAAACCGCCCTTCTCCATACTTCTGTCCTGGTTAGCAATCCATTAGGAACTCTACTGTAGTACCCAGCAAAAAGACTCAGAAAGACCCATAACTGTCTCAGCCTGAGTCCCTGCATGTCTCAACCCCCCTTGGATTAATTCTGAGAACACGTTTCAGGACAAGGAAGTTCCCTGGGTTCTTAAAAACTCCTAGCTGTAGGTAAAACAATAGGAAAACTTACCCTAACCCTCTAGCAGTGGATAAACAATGGTGGAATGCTTACTCAAGCAAAATTTCCCAGGCCAAGTTTGTCTCCATGCCAACCACCACATTGTACACCACACAGTCGCCACACTGTAGCCCCCTGACTGTAACTCCACCCCAGCTAACTGCCACGTTCTGCTTTTGTTTTTGCTTGCTTGATGGTAACAAAAGTGGTATAAAAGTCAACCTGCTCCTCATTTCAGGGCCATTTGCCTTTGGGTGGTGACTTGTCTGCACAGGTATAATAAATTACGAAGGTCCCCGGCGCAGGTGTAATAAATCACCATCTGATTTATACCTGAAGTGGGGTCCTAGAGTCTTTCTTATAGGTGGCAAATGAGTACAACATTTCTGGAGGCCCCAGTGAGATTACCACCCTGGACACCCACCTAGGCCTGACGCCCCCCAGTGGCTCCAGGGGAAGTCCTTGGAGAAACATTCCTCTGCCCTCGGAGTCCTCAGACATGTGGAGCCAGGGCAGTGGAGCCAGGGCATAGGTCTCCACCTGAAGTGGGGTCCGAGTTTTTCTAACAGGTGGCAAATGAGTACAATACTACATTGATAATGGCATCATCATGAGAAAAACCCATGAAAATCAGTCAGTGATTACAAACTGATGGCATCAAATTAGGGGACACACTGAGAATATGGAGTTGATACTATAAAAATAACATAATAGAAGAGGGATCTATTAAGACAAGTAGAGCATGTGTGTATATATGGATATGCATGTGTGTGTCAATGTTTATATATAAAGACATGTAGAAAAGGATTAACTGAAGCCTGCCCAGAAATTCATTTCTGGGGATTCCTGGTCTGTTCCTTTTTTGCATGTTCTCATCCAATCTGATCCAATTATTCTAAGTTTTTTTTTTCTGTTTTGTTTTTTGTTTTCTTTTTTTATTTTAAATCATGAAGCTAGAAGGAATTTAGAACACAGCCTAACATTTAGCACAATGTCTCTCTGATAATAGACAGGCTATTTATTATCCACCAAATATCTTTCAAGAAATGACAAGGAAACAACTTGACCTCCATGTGGCATGAAAGCTATCCAGTGCTAATTGTAAGAACCAGCAATAATGGGTGATGCCTGTGGCTCAAAGGAGTAGGGCACTGGCCCCATATGCTGGAGGTGGTGGTTTCAAACCCAGTCCTGGCCAAAAACTGCAAAAAAGAAAAAAAAAAAAAAAAAGAACCAGCAAAAAATACTAATGCATTCCCTTAATCTCCCTCAAGAATTTGCTAAAGGTGGGTGGTGCCCATAACTCAGTGGTTAGAGTGCCGGACACATACACTGAGGTTGGCGGGTACAAACCCGGCCAGGGCCAGCTAAAAAATAACAATAACTGCAACAACTACAAAAACAACAACAACAACAACAAAGCTGGACGTTGTGGTGGGTGCCTTAGTCCCAGCTACTTGGGAGGCTGAAGCAAGAAAATCGCTTAAGCCCAAGAGTTGGAGGTTGCTGTGAGCTGTGACCCCACAGCACTCTACCCAGGGTGACAGCTTGAGACTCTGTCTTAAAAAAAAAAAAAAAAAAAAAGAATTTGCTAAAGGCAAGAGTTTATTCTAATTGTTCAGGACAGTATTATTTTTGAAAATCTTCTTTTCCCCTATTTTTACTGTTAATATTTTTGAAAAATAGACGGACCTGTAAAAACTCCTCCTTTCAAACTGCACAACCAAGCCCAATACCAATGGGAAAAGGTACTATACTCCTCCCACATAGAGGTGGAAGTGGAGGAGGGTGCGAACATTTTTTAAAGAATTTTATATATCAAAAGTGATCAAACGCATTTTGGAAGCACTACCTACCATGTCCATCTTAGTCTACATCCCTAAGTTGGAGATCTACAATACAAGCCAATGTGATGAAAGTTTTAATTATGCTGGGAATAAAGAAATACGTTACAATATAATTAACTCATGAATTTTGTCATCAATATTGGAAAACTCTATTTCCTGTGGTCTCTATTAATATCTCATAGGATGTGCTTGGGTTAATGTTAGAGGTAAGACATTTTAATCTACATAAACTATAACACCATAGTGATACTTGCTCCTTCCTGGATTTTTATAGCATGTAGAGTCTGAGTTATCCTGAAATCAAGACAGCCAGGGGCCTATAAATGAGGTCGTACAGCAAAATTATTGATAAAGCACTTTTCTTCGGTAAAGGATGAGAGAAATGCGCTCCCCGGTAAGTGATACAGGTTGTAATACAGAAGGCCAGGGCCTTTGATCTCAGATGGATTTTTTTCCCTAACCTCTCTTCAGAGAAGGTGCCAGAGATAAGACAGGGAGTAGGCTATTTTTAGCTGAGATGTAGCTCTTCATAAGCTCTTCAGACACCTTTAGGGAAATATTGCTGGTGGATACTAGATTTTACTCTATTTAACAGACATGCATAGGCGTTCAATACTTGAGTGAATCAATGTTCAACAGATTAAACAATGTGAGTGCAGAGTACTATGAAGGATGTGACTGGTGTCTGTCCCACTTGTTGCTTCTAATTCAAATGGCCTTGTGACAAAAATGACATATGAAATGAAATGCTGTTGCAAGATATGAGACTATTTTGATATTCTTTTCCTTCAAAAAAGATTGAAAAGTGAAATATCCACTCCATTTCTTATTTTCTTCCCCCAAACCAGACCATTGTGCTTTATAATGAACAAAGCTTATTTCTTCTTTATATTTTCAAATCACTAACACTCTACATTCTAAGCTTTGGATAATAATAATAATAATAACAGATATATTCAAATGGGTACTTCCTTTTTATCAGAAATTACACCAAACAGTACACATATGTCCTCCATCATTCAATTAGCATGAAAACCTGGAATTCCAAATCAAAGATCCTGCTTATCTTTTTCACTGGGCCTCATATGTTATTAAACTGAAGTTAAAAGCCTGAAAGAAGTTCTGAACCACCATTATTCTTTCCTTAACTACAGCACTTTTATAGGATGTTAACAATTCCTACCATGCCTAGCTCTCTTCCTTTTCTCTTTACTTACTTAAAGAGATATGATATGTTATGATATTTCCCAATGAGCTGCTATACTAAGCAATAGAAAACTGCCGATCCCTCCTCATCAGGAGGAAACACATTTCCGATTCAATAATGAAATCAGTGGGAAAATGGGATTTGCTTCACAGGAATTTGCCAACTCCTCTGAAATTCATTCACTGTATAAGCTAGCAGAAAACTCTAACGTGTAAAGAAATAAAATAAACCCCCAAATAACTCTTGAATATCACTAGACATCTTGAAGACAGTGACCATGTCTTCTTATTCTGTGTAGCTACCGAACCAGAGCTCTTCAAAGACAATGTTTAATATGTGTCTATTAAAATAAAAAGCCTTCTTTTATGTTTGTAAAAAATATATATATTGTTCTCCTATAAATAGGAATTTAAATGATAAGCAAATTAAACTATAATTTCTTCCATGAGTTTATAACATAGCAATAAACTACAGTATTACAGTTAAATAATGCCACGGGGGAACTCCACTCATCAATTAATCCGAAAATCAATATATTTTGAGCTCCCTCACTGTGTTAGATGCTGAGGATTTCATGATCAGCATGAAGGAATTGATAATGATGCAAAGTTTGATTTTGGAGACAAACTTAGGATTTTACTTATGGTATTGATGTTGCTGAGTGTTATAAAAGATTATATTGGTTGTCATGTGAGAAGGTATAAGGAGATTTGACTCCATGGAGAGGTGTCAGGGAAGGCTTCTCAAGTGAAGTAAATATTTCCCAGATTTGTAGAAACCTGGGATGGCAGAGGAGGTAAATTCACGGTAGAGAGAGCAGCTCATGCAAAAACCCCAAAGAAACAACCCATGCAAATGTTAAAAAAAAAAAAGCCGAAGATGGGGCAGCTCAAATCGGGTTGAAGAGGGAGCATGACCCGCCGGAGACTGAATAGACAGACAGGGCAAAGTCATGCAATGTCTGTTAGGAATTTACCTCCTATAAGTAATAAAAAATGGTTCATGTGTAGTTTCCTGAATGACATTCCCAGAGTGTAAATAAAGTCATATCCCCTCTGTGATTAAGGGTAGAGTACAGAATGGAAAGAGCAGCAGATGGGTGCGAGGAGATCATTTAGAATACCTTTGCCACAACTCATGAAAGTGGATGGTCATAGGGACCCCGCTATCATCTGAATGGCTGTGTCTCCCTAAAACTCCTGTGTTGAAATGGGAATCCCAATGTTAGGGTGAGGGAAGGTAAGGCCTTTGGGAGGTGATTAGGCCATGAAGGTGGACTTTTGTGAATGGGATTAGTATCTTTATAAAAGAGGATGGACAGAGATTCTTGATCCCTCCACCACGTGAACACACAGTAAGAGGTATCAGAAAATCAGAAACACCACCTGTGAACCAGAAAATGAGTCCTCCTCAGATGCCAAATCTGGTGGTGTCTTGATCTTTGACTTCCCAAAGATAAAATCAATTTATCTTGTTTATATGCTGCCCTGATAATGCTATTTTGTTATTGCAGCCGAAAGAGACTAGGAAAGAACCTCAGGGTAGAGGAGTAAAGGGAGACAGGGGAACAAATAAAAGACATATTTAACATGCATAATCTCCAAGGAGCAGGGGGTGCTTCTTATACTTTTGCTGTTCTCCTTCATCAACTTGATTTTTCTGTACCAGAAAGAAACCTAGTAAATTTATTAATGTTCTTCATGTAAATATACTTAAAAATAACTTTTTGTATCATTCTTAATTGGAAAACCAGTGTCATTTTATGAAGGGAACACTAAAAATAAAAACAGTGAAAGGAAAAATAGATGTTTATTCTTATCTTCCCAAAATTCATCAGTGTGAGACCAATTCTCTCTCACTCAAAACAAGAGAAAAAAAAAAAATATATATATATATGTATCAGTTAGGTATGTGTTAAGAACATGCTATTTACTTTTAAAGACTTGACCTTTTAAATATCAAAGAATTGAGGACTACCAAAATAACTGCTACCAAGATATTAAAATTGTGTTTAATGTTATGCTGACCAATTTCCCAAAATTATCTCAATGAATGCACTATGTTTGGAATGTATAATTGTCAGATTTTGAGATCAACAAGTGGAGTTTTCCACCAGGCTGATTTTTTTCTTTCTTTTTTTTTTTGTTGTTGTTGAGACAGGGTCCCACCCTATGCCCCTGGGCAGAGTGCAGTGGGCGTGGTAGCTCACCACAACCTCAGACTCGGGCTGCGGGCACCCGGCTGCCTCAGCCTCCGGAAGCTGCTGGGATTACAGGGATCCTTGGGATCACAGGCGCTCGCCTCGGCGCCTGGCTGGGTTTTTCCATTTTTTTCATGAGTCAGGGTCTCACTGTCGCTCAGGAGAGTCTCGAACTCCTGAGCTCAAGCGATTCTCCCTCCTCAGCCTCCCACAGTGCTGGGATTACAGGCGTGAGCCATCGCGCCCGCCTGATTTTTTTCTTTTAAACATTAGAGTTTCCCTTATCTTCCCAAGACACATTTCCAACATTTCCAAGTTGGTGGCCTGTCTTTCATCCACAGAGAAAGGAGGAGCAGAAACAAACTAGATACCGTACTGTCTCTCTTGGGTACACTCCCTTCACCCTCTCTTCTAGCCAGGATTCTTGTCAAAACAATTCTCCCAGTACCAGTACTAATAGTAAGTGTGTGTGTGCGTGCAGGCGTGAGTGCACATGTCCTCTATAACTACTAAAACTGGGTTTTAAACATCTTTGTATCCCTAGCACCTAGGACTGAACTTGTCTCATGATAAATATTCAAACCAAATTTGAGGAACAGAAATATTTTCCAAAATCAGTCCAAGTCCACGTAATTATTTGATTATTAGAAACTAAGCCCCATTTCACAGGCGAAGAAGGGGAACAGAGTTCCCTAGAGGGGAAATTACTCAGCCAAGGCCACATACCTAGTGTGTAAGAAATGGACTTCCACCTAATAAAGACCATAGTATCCTCCACTGTAGAATATTGATGTTCCTGTAACCCAGTGGTTCTCAACCTTCCTAATGCCGTGACCCTTTAATACAGTTCCTGTGGGTCACAACCTACAGGTTGAGAACCACTGATGTAACCAAATGGATTCTTACTTTCCATTCAGATATTCAAGTACCTTCATAGACAAAGTTTTCATCTACTCCTTTGTTTTGTCTGACCTTTTTATTTGTTTTTTGCTACATTTTACAAGAGAAAATTTTACATAATGTTATTGAAAAATGATTGCACAAAACTGTGGGTAACTTTGAACAGAGAAATCCTAGCAGGAAGGAGGTTTCTGATATTCTGTAGAAAATCAAACCATCTCTATTACAGTGCCTAGTTATCTTGTAAAAACGCATCTTATACAGCTTCTGAAAAATACAAACCTATTGGGCTCTCTCCATGGAAAATGCTTACATGCTGGAAGTACCTCTTGACCAGTAAATGCCCAACTATTAACCAAAGTTGGTAATGTGAGATAGAGTAAAATAGTATGTAGGGAAAACCATACAGGTAGAATTGAGTTCTTCGTTAAGAGAATTCAAATCCCTTTATTTACCTTAAAATCCTTAAGCTTAAGAAAATTGTATCCAATCATTTAACTGTACTAGTGCTCAAATAAAATGAATAAAATATTACAATGTGTTTTACTTTCTCTAAGTTTCTGGTTATAATATAATAATTAGACCAGCAGTATCAACCTTAATAATTAGGTGCCAAATACTTGATATACACACACTCAACTACAAATATTTGCACACTGTAGTTATAAACAACGGATCTCTTTTGATCTCACTTCCTAAAACTGTTCATTGTGCAACAAAAGTGCTATTTGTTTTTTTGTTTTGTTTGAAGGAAGGCAAGCAATCTTTGAATTTGAAGAATTCAAAGTTTGAAAAAGTACAAGCCTCACATGGAAAAATCTTAAGGTAAACTTAAAGACAATGTCTGGAGTTTACCCAAATAAGTAGTAGACTCTAATAAAATTCATCTTGGGAAAAAAAGGGAAGGCAAGGAGGTAAATTTACATTGTATTTTATTATATTCTTTAATGTTATCTAATTTCCAAACAGCACACCCAAGGTAATGCAAATTCTACTTTATGAGGGCAAATTAAGCCTAGTTTGCATAAGCACAAAGCCGTATCTATTTTTACAGGAAAAATACCAAGTCCCTGAACAGTATTTTTATGATGCTGCTTAACAAGTTTGTATCCCCTGGGCAAGAAGTTATTTTACTTAAGTATAAAGCAGAGGGGAAGAAAGGATAAGAAGATAGGTAAAATGCTCAATTCTGTGAAACTCATTCCAACTTCAGTAGGGTTTTTATTAGTATGGATTCTCTTCACTGATGACCACAGAGATAGACTTGAAGGACTTCAGGCAAGACATCCAGTTTGTAGGGTCTTTCAAGCTAGCATTACATGATTGCCTGCATTCCCTCCAATCCACTTCCATCCTCTTTGTGATCAGAACACCCAGGTTGCCAAATCAGTGCTCGTGCTGATAAATGTGAGGTAGTCTGCATGTGTCTAATATGAGGCCCTCACTCCATTGAGAACGTTAGGTGTACCTGAGTAACACAGTATTCCTTTTTCTCTTTTTTTTTTTATTGTTGGGGATTCATTGAGGGTACAATAAGCCAGGTTACACTGATTGCAATCATGTCTTGCCCCCATAAAGTGTGACACACACCAAGGCCCCACCCCCCCATCCCTCTTTATGCTTCCCCCTTCATAACCTTAATTGTCATTAATTGTCCTCATATCAAAATTGAGTACATAGGATTCATACTTCTCCATTCTTGTGATGCTTTACTAAGAATAATGTCTTCCACTTCCATCCAGGTTAATACAAAGGATGTAAAGTCTCCATTTTTTTTAATGGCTAAATAGTATTCCATATACCACAGCTTGTTAATCCATTCCTGGATTGGTGGGCATTTAGGCTGTTTCTACATTTTGGCGATTGTAAATTGAGCTGCAATCAACAGTCTAGTACAAGTGTCCTTATGATAAAAGGATTTTTTTCCTTCTGGGTAGATGCCCAGTAATGGGATTGCACGATCAAATGCGAGGTCTAGCTTGAGTGCTTTGAGGTTTCTCCACACTTCCTTCCAGAAAGGTTGTACTAGTTTGCAGTCCCACCAGCAGTGTAAAAGTGTTCCCTTCTCTCCACATCCATGCCAGCATCTGCAGTTTTGAGATTTTGTGATGTGGGCCATTCTCACTGGGGTTAGATGGTATCACAGGGTTGTTTTGATTTGCATTTCTCTAATATACAGAGATGATGAACATTTTTTGATGTGTTTGTTAGCCATTCATCTGTCATCTTTAGAGAAAGTTCTATTCATGTCTCTTGCCCATTGATATATGGGATTGTTGGTTTTTTTCATGTGGATTAATTTGAGTTCTCTATAGATCCTAGGTATAAAGCTTTTGTCTGATTGAAAATATGCAAATATCCTTTCCCATTGTGTAGGTTGTCTCTTTGTTTTGGTTATTGTCTCCTTAGCTGTACAGAAGCTTTTCAGTTTAATGAAGTCCCATTTGTTTATTTTTGTTGTTGTTGCAATTGCCATGGCAGTCTTCATGAAGTCTTTCCCCAGGCCAATATCTTCCAGTGTTTTTCCTATGCTTTCTTGGAGGATTTTTATTGTTTCATGCCTTAAATTTAAGCCCTTTATCCATCTTGAATCAATTTTTGTGAGTGGGGAAAGGTGTGGGTCCAGTTTCAGTCTTTTACATGTACACATCCAGTTCTCCCAACACCATTTATTGAATAGGGAGTCTTTCCCCCAAGGCATGTTCTTGTTTGGTTTATCAAAGATTAGGTGGTTATAAAATGTTAGTTTCATTCCTTGGTTTTCAATTCGATTCCAAGTGTCTATGTCTCTGTTTTTGTGCCAGTACCATGCTGTCTTGAGCACTATGGCTTTGTAGTACAGACTAAAATCTGGTATGCTAATGCCCCCAGCTTTATTTTTGTTACAGAAAACTGCCTTAGCTATACGGGGTTTTTTCCGGTTCCATACAAAACGCAGAATACTTTTTTCCAAATCTTGAAAGTACGATGTTGGTATTTTGATAGCAATGGTATTGAATAGGTAGATTGCTTTGGGAAGTACAGACATTTTAACAATGTTGATTCTTCCCATCCATGAGCATGGTATGTTCTTCCATTTGTTAATATCCTCTGCTATTTCCTTTCTGAGGATTTCATAGTTTTCTTTATAGAGGTCCTTCACCTCCTTCGTTAGGTATATTCCTAGTTATTTCATTTTCTTTGAAACTATGGTGAAGGGAGTTGTGTCCTTAATTAGCTTCTCATCTTGACTGTTATTGGTGTACACAAAGGCTACTGTCTTGTGGACATTGATTTTATATCCTGAAACATTACTGTATTTCTTGATGACTTCTAGGAGTCTTGTGGTTGAGTCTTTGGGGTTCTCTAAGTATAAGATCATGTCGTCAGCAAAGAGGGAGACTTTGACCTCCTCTGCTCCCATTTGGATTCCCTTTATTTCCTTGTCTTGCCTAATTGTATTGGCTAGAACTTCCACCACTACATTGAATAGTAAAGGTGACAGAAGACAACCTTGTCTGGTTCCAGTTCTAAGAGGAAAAGCTTTCAGTTTTACTACATTCAGTAAAATATTGGCTGTGGGTTTGTCATAGATAGCTTCAATCAGTTTTAGAAATGTGCCACCTATGCCTATACTCTTCAGAGTTCTAATTAGAAAAGGATGCTGGATTTTATCAAATGCTTTTTCTGCATCTATTGAGAGGATCATGTGATCTTTATTTTTGCAAGTTTATAGACTTGCGTATGTTAAACCAGCCTTGCATCCCTGGGATGAAGCCTACTTGATCATGATGAATGACTTTTTTGACGATAAGCTGTAATCCATTGGCTAGGATTTTGTTGAGAATTTTTGCGTCTATATTCATGAGTGAGATTGGTCTGAAATTCTCCTTTTTGTTTGGGTCTTTTCCTGGTTTTGGTATCAGGGTGATGTTTGCTTCATAGAATGTGTTGGGGAAGATTCCTTCTTCCTCAATATTTTGGAATAATTTCTGCAGTACAGGAATAAGCTCTTCCTTGAAGGTTTGATAGAATTCTGGAGTGAAGCCATCTGGACCAGGGCATTTTTTGGTTGGAAGCTTTTTTATTGTTTCTTTGATCTCAGTGCTTGAAATTGGTCTGTTCAGGAGCTCTATTTCTTCCTGGCTGAGTCTAGGGAGAGGGTGTGATTCCAAATATTGATCCATTTCCTTCACATTGTCAAATTTCTGGGCATAGAGTTTCTGGTAGTATTTAGAGATGATCTCTTGTATCTCTGTGGGATCAGTTGTTATTTCCCCTTTATCATTTCTGATGAGGTTACTAGAGATTTTACTTTTCTATTTCTCGTTAGTCTGGCCAATGGTTTATCTATTTTATTTATTTTTTCAAAAAAACCAACTCCTTCTTTCATTAATTTTCTGAATGATTCTTTTGTTTTCAATTTCATTGATCTCTGATTTGATTTGTATATTTCTTTTCTTCTACTGAGTTTAGGCTTAGATTGTTCTTCTTTTTCCAATTCCATAAGATCTCTTGTGAGATTGTTGATGTGCTCTGTTTCTGTTTTTCGAATGTAGGCAACTAAAGCGATGAATTTTCCTCTCAAAACTGCTTTTGCAGTATCCCACAGGTTTTGGTAGCTTGTGTCTTCATTGTTGTTATGCTCAAGGAAGTTAACGATTTCCTGTTTTATTTCTTCCTGCACCTATCTGTTATTCAACAGAAGATTGTTTAATTTCCATGCCTTTGAGTGTGGTCGAGCATTTTTGTTAGAGTTGAGTTCCACCTTTAGTGCCTTATGGTCTGAGAAGATACAAGGTAAAATTTCAATTCCTTTGATTCTGTTGATATTTGTTTTGTGTCCCAGGATATGATAATTTTGGAGAATGTTCCATGGGGTGATGAGAAGAATGTATATTCTTTATCTTTGGGGTGGAGTGTTCTATATGCATCTATCAAGCACAGTTGTTCTAGGGTCTCATTTAAATCTCTTATATCTTTGTTTAATTTCTGTTTAGACGATCTGTCCAGCTCTGTAAGAGGAGTGTTGAGGTCCCCTGTTATTATGGTATTATCAGATATCATATTGCTCAGACTGAGTAAGGTCTGTTTCAAGAATCTGGGAGCATTTAAATTGGGTGCATAAATATTTAGAATTGAAACATCTTCTTGTTGTATTTTTCCATTGACCAACATAAAGTGACAATCTTTGTCTTTTTTGACTTTAGTTGCTTTAAATCCACATGAATCTGAAAATAAGATTGCAACTCCTCTTTTCTTCTGAATTCCATTTGCCTGAAAAATTGTCTTCCAACCCTTGACTCGGAGCTTTAATTTGTCTTTTAAGCCAGGTGTGTTTCTTTCAGACAGCAAATGGATGACTTGTGTTTTTTAATCCAGTCAGCCAATCTATGTCTCTTCAGTGGGGAATTCAAGCCATTAACATTTATTGAGATAATGGATAAGTGTGGTAGTTTTCTATTCATCTTATTTTGTGAGAGTCCATTGCTTAGTTTTATCTTTTGCATCAGTGTGGAGGTTAGGTTCTGTCCTTTAATTTCTGAGTTCTTACTTTGCTGCTGAGCATTGTGGTGGTCAGTGTGTAGAACAGGTTGAAGTATTTCCTGTAGAGCTGGTCTTGTTGTGGTGAATTTCCTCAATGTTTGTATATCCGTAAATGATTTGATTTCTCCATCAATTTTGAAGCTTAGCTTAGCAGGGTACAGAATTCTGAGCTGGAAATTGTTCTGTTTAAGTAGATTAAAGGTAGATGACCATTGTCTTCTTGCTTGGAAAGTTTCATTAGAGAAGTCTGCAGTCAATCTGATGGATTTGCCCCTGTAGGTCAACTGGCGCTTACTCCTGGCAGCTTGCAGAATCTTTTCTTTTGTCTTGACTTTGGACAGGTTCATGACAATGTGTCTTGGAGAGGCTCGGTTAGAGTTGAGGCAACCTGGTGTCCAATATCCCACTGAAAGCAGTGTGTCAGAATCTTTGGTGATATATGGAAATTTTTCTTTTATAATATTCTTTAGTATGGCTTCCATTCCTCTGCGGCATTCTTCTTCTCCTTCTGGGATTCCTATAACTCGTATGTTGGAAAGCTTCATGAAGTCCCATAATTCTGACAGTGAATGTTCTGCTTTCTCTCTCTTCTTTTCTGCCTCTTTTACTATCTGAGTTATCTCAAGAACTTTGTCTTCTACCTCTGAAATTCTTTCTTCTGCATGGTCTGACCTGTTGCTGATACTTTCCATTGCATCTTTAAGTTCCCTAATTGACTGTTTCAGTTCTTTCAGCTCTGCTATATCATTTTTATATTCTTCATATCATTCATCTCTTATTTGATTCTGTTTTTGGATTTCTTTTTGGTTATTTTCCACTTTATTAGCAGTTTCCTTCATTGTTTACATCATTTCTTTCATTGTTTTCATCATGTGTATTCTAAATTCCCTTTCTGTCATTCCTAACATTTCTGTATAGGTGGAATCCTCTGCAGTAGCTACCTCATGATCCCTTGGCAGGGTTGTTCTGGACTGGTTCTTCACATTTCCTGGAGTTTTCTGCTGATTCTTCGTCATGAGTGATTTCTTTTATCTGTTTCCTTGCCCTAATTTTCCTTTCACTTCCTCTTGCTCTTTAAGTTCTCGTGCCTGTGGACTGAGGGTTACAGGACCAGAAGTGTGAGAAGGTTGAAGAACAAAAAAGGGATGAAAGAAAGGAGGACCGAGTGATGAGGAGAAAAAAAAGAAAAATAGAGAAAGGAGAGGGGGGTTGGGTAAAGGAATATTGACAAAAGGAAGAGAGGCACAGAAAGAGGGAGACAGAGCAATATAGGTGTACAGTAGGGTACTTTGACACAACCTTAAAAAAAACCCACCTTCTGTGGGTGCCCAGTTGGGTGGTTCCCTTGAGGTCAGCAGCTCTTTGCTAACCTGATCAGACACAGTACCCCACCCCCACCAAGTAGAGAAGAAAGACAAAAATGCTATAAATCAAACCAAAACAAGCAAACAGAAAACTTTACGGGGATAAAATTGGGTGAAAAACCAAATAATAGCAGTAGAAACACTAGCAAAAATGAAGTGAATGACTTTTTCTAGTTATTGAAAAAGGCAGCAATGGGAAATAATTAACCTAGAAAAATTGAGAAAGAAAAAGGATCTGTATGGAAAAGGTTGAAATTAAAAATCAAACAACATCAGCAACATCAAAATAAACAAGAAAACAATGAAACAAAAAAAAAAAACCACAACCAAAAACAAAGCAGTATGTATATGTTATTGAATATTGTCTGGGAAACACATGGTCTTCTGGGGTATGAGATGTTAATTACAGTTCTGATACGACTGGAGGCTGCTGGTTTCTCAAACCCCAGCAGGTAGACACCCTAAATCTCTCTTCAGCCCACTTTAAAGGCACTTTGAACTTGTAAACTTGCTGAACAGAAGCTTTCCCAGGAAAGTGCTTGTCACTGGAATCACTGCTAAAGTGGCTATCCACTTACCCAGTGTGCCAAAACCGGTCTCACTCTGCCCCTGAGGGTTAGGGCTGCAAGGCGGCTCAGACCCCACCCTTAGGCTACTTGCTTGCTGGGTTACCAGCTCCCACCTGATTCTAGCTCTGCGACCCTGAGGGCGGAGCTTGCCAGGGCAGATGGCTCACAATGGCTCCCTGTGTTCCACAGCCAAACACTATTAGCTCCATCTGGCTCAGCGGCTCAGACTAGGGTCCTAGACAATAGCCAAAGTTCTCCGCACTCCCGCTCAGGCTCTCCCCAAGGCAATTCAACTGAGTGCCAAGTCCAAAGACACCAAAACAATTCACAGGTAAGGCCTTTCTGGTTTGCAGTCTCGCTGCTACTGAACTTACAGTTGCAGGCGGGTTTAGATGGATTGAACACACGCGACCACTTGCCGTTTTTGCACTGTTTTAGTCCTGCTCTTGGGGTCCAGAAGTCTCTTGCTGACTGCCTGTATCCTCACAGGGGTGATGATAGGCAGATCTCACCAGCCAGAGGTGCCTGGAGTCCTATCTCCCCATACTCATGGTGCCCAGATGCAAGGAAGCTGTTACTCCACCGCCATCTTGCTCCGCCTCCTCGTAACACAGTATTCCTAACTGATTCTCAGAGTAGAGTAGGTGTTAATGTGATTTTGCTTGGCAGATCATTTCAGCAAAAGCAACTTAGTGGAAGTAGTTATATATTCAAAATTAGGTTTTGGCCAATTGGTTCTTAAATACACAATCAGAGACTTGGGAGATCACAGTTAATAGCCCTTCCTCTTCCCCTCAGACACACTGATGCAGACATACACAGCTATGCCCACTCACAGATGAGTGCATGTGCACACACTCACACAGCCATGCCCACTCACGGATGAGTGCGCGTGCACATTCACACACTCACACACACACACAGCTTGCTTGGTTCTAGCTGCTCTCAGGAATCAAAGGACATCCTGGCACTATTTGTCTAGGAATAGAGCTTCAAATGTTTAAGCAAGACCACCCACAATCTTTCTGATTGTTCCCTTAAAGGAAGCCAGAAAGAAAGTCGATTTAAGAGTCACAAGCAGCAGCTAAGTGTAGTTTAAAAGGAGTACATTGGAAATCCTCTCTTTCTGTCAGATTCACAGTTTCTGTGAAAAAGAACACCAGTTTATGTGACTTCAAGAGACTCTAAACTATTTAAGTAGCCATTCAGCTCAGGTACAGAAGAGGCAAGGGCAGGATTTAAGGGTAGAAATGAAAGAACCAACTTAAAAGTATGTGAAGAACCATATATAGGAACGCAAACACACACAGGTTTTGTGAACATGGCAAATTTTCCTGTAACACAAACACTTTAGACTCGTTATGTTCTCCATGTATGAAATATTCTCCATATGAGTCTTTGGCTGGCTGGTTTCTCAGCCTTCTTTTCCAGCTTGAACATGATCCTGCCTCTGCCGACCACCTTCCTTCTGCCTCTCATCTTTACCTCTTGTCTTTCATCTTCATATTCCACAAACCTGGCCCAGTTTTTGCCTTAGAATAGACACTGGTACAACATTCTGTAACTGCTCTATTAGTTGGGTAATTCCACTCAGGTAGTTGATAATAACACACATCACAATGGAAATGTGCATTGACTATATCACAGGCCATTCTAGAGATGGAATATAGTATGAAGAAATAAAACAGGTTTTTTTCCCTCAAGAAACTATATCCTGTGAGAAGGGTGGATATAATAAACTGACCAAATCATGTCCAGAATTTGTTATCGAGAAGCATAGATTGTGGGAAGCCAAACCAGTCTGCAAAGGACAGGAAAAGTCCTGAGGCCATGGGTAGCCTGTGTGGACCCTCAGGACTTCAGCTAATGAGAGAACACTTAGGAAATACTCTCCAGTCAAAAGAAAAACATGTACCCAGGCTTGAAGTTAGGCGAGTTCTTTGATCTATTTGAAAGTTGAACATGTTTGTAAGAATGTGGTGGTTATGTGGGAAAGCAATTAAACAAAGCAGAGCTACATTAACACAAGAGCTCCATGTTGTAACATTCATACATAACAGCAATGTCATAAAATTCTACCACCCTTATAATTTAGGTAAACACTTGCCAATTTGTCAAAACCTTTTCACACCATTGCTGTTAACCTACTATTCCATAGGAAAGCAAAGAAAAGTAAAGGTTAAAAACACGGGCTCTGGCATCAAATACTTAAGTATGAGTCTCTTTCCTACTAAATTTCTATAAAGCCACCTGGAAGGAGAGTAAGAGTTAATCCTTAGTTTCTTCAACTGCAATAAGGATTACTCACAATCTTCGAAACTATTTTCTGAAATAAAATAATGCACATAAAACTACTTGCGCAAGAAGTGTCATGTAATACCCAATTAGTACAAACATTACTCTCCCGAAAACATTAAGTACTATCTGCACATCTTACAGGGTGTCCAACATCTTTTCTTTTCTGACACATATTGGAAGATTAACTGTCACACACGCAATACACAAACACTGACAAAAGCTGATATAAAAGAAAAGGTCCCCATGCACACTGTTCACAACATCCTACACCACTGACAAGCAAAACAGTCCTCAAATAGTCCACATGGGGCCCATAGGCCACACATTGGACATCTTTAAATGAAAAGTAGCATTTCAGAGACAATTTCTTTCTCTACTCAAAAGTATGACCCAGAAGTTTCCCTAGGATCTGACCCTAACCATTTCTCTCCAGCTCCATCTCCAGTTGATATAACCCCAGGCCATTCCGTGGACAAGAGCCTTGAAGACCAATGTCAACTTTGAATCCTCAGGGATATACATCCTGTTCAGAACTTTTCACACTCACACATGTTGTTTGCTCTGTCTGAGTGAATCCTTTCTTCCATTTGACCAACTCCTAATTTTCATTCAAAAATCAACTCTATTCTCATCTGTTCTTGAATTCTTTATTTGACACTCAGTTCCAGCCTGCCCTGCACCTCTTGTCTTTGTCCGGCTTCAGAGCTCATGCCAGAAAGACTGAAGTCTGCAGTAACTACTGCCTCACATGTCCACGGGCTTGGCTGTAAGACCAGGCAGATGATTTGCAGAGCAGACTATTTTGTTTTGTGCAAAACAAAAATGTGGGAGGAAAAAGTCAAGAAAAGAATTTCACTTTAGGTACCAAAACAGAAAGTATGTTCCTTTCTTCCCCATCTCCTTTATTTATATGAATGTTCCTTTGTCCCAGTGAACTTTACATAAAGAAAATTACTAAGAACATCAAGTGTGACGGCAGAACTTTAATTCAACCTTGGGGAACTTCTGTAAAGCAGAGACCTGTGGCACTGTGCTGGGTACATGTCCAACAACAAGCTCTGCCTCGCTGGATTCTGAGTTCTTAGGGTATAATGACCTTATCCCCCTTATCTCTGTCTTTAATACAAAGCCTGTCACATACAAGGCAATTAATAAAGGTTAATTGAAAGCTTTCTCTAAATAATGCATCATGGTATATTTAGCCTATAACCTGGTGCTTCAAAAATACCAACTATGATTTTGAAAGAACTACAGTATAAATAACTAAACAAATGAGTGAGCCACTGCTAATTGAACTTTGCACCCTTTTTTCATAGAGTTTGCTTCTCTCCTTCCCTCTCCTCCCCCTCTTCTCTCCCTTTCTTCCTTCCTACAACTTCAACCTTCAAGCTCAGCCCTGAGTGGGCAGATTGCTGTGGTCACACTGAACACTATATTTCATCCTTTAAAAAATACATTGTGGGCGGTGCCTGTGGCTCAGAGGAGTAGTGCACTAGCCCCATATGCCAGGTAGTGGGTTCAAACCCGGCCCCAGCCAAAAACTGCAAAAAAAAAAAAAAAAAAAAAAAAAATACATTGTCAGACCGCTCCCCGCTAAGTTCAAGACAGTTCTCCTCACTTTACCCACTTTCCCTTACCTATATTTTCTGAGGCCTCACATTCTTTAAAATTCTAAGCTGAGAGCACTAAGAAAATGAGAGGACCATCCCAAATGGGGTCCCTACCTCCATGCCTTCTCCCTATGGCCCATCCTGCTCAGAGAACACAGAATGATCTCTTTAAAAACATGAACTGGATCACATCATTCCCCACTAAAACCCTTCAGGGGCAGCAAATCCCTACCTCACATTTCCCAGGCAGATTGCATCCCACGGCTGACAGACTCTCCCGCTGGTGCTTCCCTTCCCTGCCCTCGCTCTTCCATCCATCACATCACTGTGAGGCACTATGATCTGGTCCCACCTATCCTCCTCCTTTTCCTTATATCTGCCTCCCTCCTCCCAATCTTGGGGGAAGTTTCACAGTTCTTTCTTTCCAGTGCCTGTTCTCACATTACTTCTTGAAAAAATGCTCAGCATCCTTAATCATAAGAGAAATGAAAATCAAAACTATTTTGAGATATCACCTAACCCCAGTAAGAGTAGCCCACATAATAAAATCCCAGAAACCAGAGATGTTGGCATGGATGTGGAGAAAAGAGCACACTTCTACATTGCTGGTGGGAATGCACACTTACACGTTCCTCCTGGAAGGATGTTTGGAGAATACTCGGAGATCTAAAAATAGACCTGCCATTTGATCCTATAATTCCTTTACTACGTATATATCCAGAAGACCAAAAACCACATTATAACAAAGACATCTGTACCAGAATGTTTATTGCAGCCCAATTCATAATTGCTAAGTCATTGAAGAAGCCCAAGTGCCCATCGACCAGCAAATGGATTAATAAATTGTGGTACATGTACACCATGGAATATTATGCAGCCTTAAAGAAAGATGGAGACTTTGCCTCTTTCATGTTTACATGGATGGAGCTGGAACATATTCTTCTTAGCAAAGTATCTCAAGAATGGAAGCAAAAGTATCCAATGTACTCAGACCCACTATGAAGCTAATTTATAGCTTTCATATGAAGGCTATAACCCAACTATAGCACAAGAATATGGGGAAAGGGCCAAGGGAAGGGAAGGGAGGGGGGAGGTTGGGGTGGAGGGAGGGTAATGGGTGGGGCCATACCTACAGTGCATCTTAGATGGGTACAGGCGAAACTTACTAAATGCAGAATACAAATGTCTTCATACAATAACTGAGAAAATGCCATGAAGGCTATGTTAAACAGTTTGATGAATATATTTCATATTGTATATGAAACCAGCACATTGTACCCCTTGACTGCACTAACGTACAGAGCTATGATTTAATAATAATAATAAAATAAAAAAAGACTGTGCCTGCGCCCCACCCACCCAGAGACCACCGAGGCCATGCTGCACCCCACCCACCCGGACCACCAAGGCTGCACGCAGCACCTGGCCCACTGGGAGTCCACTGAGGCCACGCACTGCACCCTGACCATTCAGAGACCACTGAAGCTGCATGCTGTGCCTGCCCTGCCTCTCCACCAGGCCCCCATGGACCAGAATTGTCAGTGATCTTGCTGAAGTCACCAAGTGCTAGATACTGCAAGAATCTGTGCAGTGTACCCCACCCTGCTGCCAGATCCGTGTGCAGCATGCTCCTAGAGCTTCCCCTACAGCCAGAATTCTCTGGCTTTGGCAGCGGTAGTGGAACTGTGCAGGGGCACTTCCCACAAAGATCCAGCAACAATAGTGTGATCACCCCGGAGTCCAATCTTGGAGAAACCGCCCCCCAACTCTATGCACTGCCAGAGGAAAATAGAAGTCACTCTATACGGATACTGGTGCTGCAGAGCAACAGGGACAAAGGCGCAGTGGCTGAGGGAAATAAGCATTTGCAGGCCTGGTACCCCCAGGATTAGACTGAGCCCAGGGGAACTCTCACCCAATGGAAATTGGTAGAGAAAATGCCATGAAGGCTATGTTAAAATCCAAATGGAAATTGGAACACCCAAGGTAGGCAGGCCTCAGCTCCCACAGTTGGCTGGTAGCCAAGGGTGGTGGCCGGGCTTTGGGGGCATTGACCTTCCTTTGACTCTGACAGGCGATAAGCCCTGGCACTTTGCATTATTGGAGGAAACAGGATGGCAGCCCTGCGAGAATTTAACGAATTTAAAGACAAAATGACCAAAGATTTTGACACATTAAAGCAAGAATTTGCATCCCTCAAAGATCTAAAAAAATTCAGTAGAATCCCTCAGTAACAGAATGGAGCAGGCTGAAGAAAGAGTCTCCGATATTGAAGACAAAGCTTTTGAACACTCCCAAACACTCAAAGAAGAAAAAAAGTGGAGAACAAAAACAGATCATTCCCTCAGAGAGCTCTGGGATAATTCAAAGAGGTCTAATATTCACCTTATAGGAATACCTGAAAGTGATGAGGTTGCTGCAAAGAATACAGATGCTTTGCTTCATGAAATAATTAAAGAGAATTTTCCAGACATGCCCAGAGATTCTGAAATTCAGAAAGCAGACAGCTTCAGAACACCGGCATGACTCAACCCAAATAAAAATTCTCATAGACACATCATAATTTATTTTGCTAAAGTTAATATGAAGGAGAAAATTCTGAAAGTTGTAAGAAGTAAAAGAACCATTACATACAAGGGGAAGAGCGTTAGAATGACTGCAGATCTCTCCACTGAAAACTTTCAAGGTAGAAGAGGGTGGTCATCGACCTTTAATCACCTTAAGCAAAATAACTTTCAATCCAGGATCCTGTATCCAGCTAAACTGAGTTTCATCTATGATGGAGAAATTAAATACTTTAATGAAATTCACATGTTGTAGAAATTTGCCATAACTAAACCAGCTCTTCAGAAAATTCTAAGACCTGTCCTCCATAATGAACAACACAATCCTCCACCACCAAAGTAAAATCACTCAGAAACTTTTGATCAAATTCTAACTTCCACAGTGGCAAAAGGATAAAAAATGTCCACTGAACTTTCAAAAAACTCGATACCCAAAACTGTCACATTTATCATTACTCTCAATTAATGTGAATGGCTTAAATTGCCCTCTAAAGAGACACAGGGTGGCTGACCGGATACAAAAACTCAGGCCAGACATCTGTTGCATTCAAGAATCGCACCTGACCTTAAAAGATAAATATAGACTCAGGGCGAAGGGATGGTCATCTATAATTCAGGCAAATGGAAATCAGAAAAAAGCAGGTGTTACAATTTTATTTGCAGATACAATAGGCTTTAAACCAATTGAAGTAAGAAAAGATAATAATGGTCACTTCTTATTTGTTAAGGGCAACACTCAACATGATGAGATTTCAATTATCAACATCTATGCACCCAACCAGAATGCACCTCAATTTATAAGAGAAACTCTAACTGACATAAGCAATTTTATTTCCCCCAACACCATAATTGTTGGAGACTTTAACAGTCCTCTGGCAGTGCTGGAAAAATCCTCAAAAAAGAGGCTAAGCAAAGAAATTTTAGAATTAAACTTAACCATTCGACATTTGCATCTAATAGACATCTATAGAACATTTCATCCTAACAAAACCGAATACACATTCTTCTCATCAGCCCATGGCTCATCCTCCAAAATTGATCACATATTAGGTCACAAGTCTAACCTCAGCAAATTTAAAAGAATAGAAATCATTCCTTGTATTTTCTTGGACCACCACAGAATAAAAGTTGAACTCAGTAACAACAGGAATCTCCACACGCATACAAAAAAACATGGAAACTAAATAACTTCATGCTAAATGATAGCTGGGTCATAGATAAGATTAAGAAGGAAATTACCAAATTTTTGGAACAAAACAATAATGAAGAAATGAACTATCAGAACCTCTGGGATACAGCAAAGGCAGTCCTAAGAGGAAAATTTATAGCATTGCAAGTCTTCCTCAAGAGAACAGAAAGAGAGGACGTCAATAACTCAATGGGTCATCTCAAGCAACTGGAAAAGGAAGAACTTTCCAACCCTAAACCCAGCAGAAGAAAAGAAATAACTAAAATTAGAGTAGAACTTAATGAAATTGAAAACAAAAGAATCATTCAACAGATCAACCAATCAAAGAGTTGGTTTTTTGAAAAGGTCAATAAAATAGATAAACCGTTAGCTAACCTAACCAGAAGTAGAAGAGTAAAATCCCTAATTTCATCAATCAGAAATTATAAAGGCCAAATAACAACAGACTCCTTAGAAATTCAGCAAATCCTTAATGAATACTAAACAAAACTACTCTCAGAAGTATGAAAATCTGAAGGAAATAGATCAATACTTGGAAACATGTCACCCTCCCAGACTTAGCCAGAAAGAACTGAAAATGCTGAATAAGCCTGTAATAAGCTCTGAAATAGCATCAACTATAAAAAATCTCCCCAAAAAGAAAAGCCCGGGACCAGATGGCTTCACATCAGAATTCTGGAACCAGCAATTTAAACCAGCTTTAAAGAGGAACTAGTACCTATATTACTTAATCTTTCCCAAAACATAGAAAAAGAAGGAATACTTCCCAACTCATTCTATGAAGCAAATATCACCCTGATACCCAAACCAGGAAAAGACCAAACAAGAAAAGAAAATTATAGACCAATATCTCTAATGAATATTGATGCAAAAATATTCAATAAGATCCTAGCAAACAGAATCCAACAACACATCAAACAAATTATACACCATGACCAGGTGGGTTTCATCCCAGTGTCCCAAGGATGGTTCAATATACGTAAATCCATAAATATAAAACATCACATAAACAAATTAAAAAACAAAGACCATATGACTCTCTCAATTGATGCAAAAAAAGCTTTTGACAATATCCAGCATCCTTTCTTGATCACAACACTTAAGAAAATAGGTATAGAAGGAACATTCCTTAAACTGATAGAGGCCATCTACAGCAAACCCATAAGCAATATCATAGTGAATGGAATAAAATTGCAAACATTTCCACTCAGATCAGGAACCAGGCAAGGATGCCCATTGTCTCCACTGTTTTTTTTTTTTTTTTTTTTTTTTTTATTAAACCATAGCTGTGTACATTAGTATGATCATGGGGCACCATACACTTGGTTCATATATCGTTTGACACATTTTCATCACATTGGTTAACATAGCTTTTGTAGCATTTTCTTAGTTATTTTGCTAAGACCTTTACATTTCACATTTACTAGGATTCACATATACCCTTGTAAGATGCACTGCAGGTGTAATCCCATTAGTCCCCCTTCTTCCTCCTCCCTCCCCCCTCCCTCCCCTCCCTTTCCCCTTTCTCCCTATTCTTAGGTTATAACTGGGATATAGCTTTCATGTGAAGGTCCTACATTAGTTTCATAATAAGGGTGAGTACATTGGGTACTTTTTCTTCCATTCTTGAGACACTTTACTAAGAAGAATATGTTCCAGCTCCATCCATGTAAACATGAAAGAGGTAAAGTCTCCATCTTTCTTTAAGCTGCATAATATTCCATGGTGTACATATACCACAATTTATTGATCCATTCGTGGATCGATGGGCACTTGGGCTTTAACATTGTAATGGAAGTCTTAGCCACCGCAATCAGGCAAGAAAAGGCAATCAAAGGGATCCAAATAAGACCAGAGGAGATCAAATTGTCACTCTTCACAGACAATATGATTATATATCTGGAAAACCCCAGGAAATCAACTACAAAACTCCTAGAAGTGATCAAGGAATAGTAACATCTCAGATACAAAATTAACACTAATAAATCTGTAGCCTTTATATACACCAACAATAGTCAAGGGGAAAAAAACAATCAAAGATTCTGTTACCTTTCCAATAGTGCCAAAGAAGATGAAATATCTGGGAATATATCTAACTAAGGATGTGAAAGATCTCTATAAAGAGAACTATGAAACTCTGAGAAAAGAAATAGCTGAAGATGTTAACAAATGGAAAAATATACCATGCTCATGGCTGGGAAGAATCAACATTGTTAAAATGTCTATACTACCTAAAGCAATTTACAGATTTAACGTGATCCCTATTAAAGCACCTCTCTCATATTTTAAAGACCTGGAAAAATTAGTACTTCATTTTATATGGAAACAGAAAAAACCTCGAATAGCCAAGACATTACTCAGAAATAAAAACAAATCAGGAGGAATCACGCTTCCAGACTTCAGACTTTATTATAAATCGGTAGTGATTAAAACAGCATGGTACTGGCACAAAAACAGAGAGGTAGATGTATGGAACAGATTTGAAGACCAAGAGGTGAACCCAGACACTTGTCATTTGATTTTTGATAAGCCTATTAAAAATATAAATTGGTAGAAAGATAGCCTCTACAATAAATGGTGCTGGATGAATTGGCTGGCAACTTACAGAAAACTGAAACTAGACCCATACCTTTCTCCTCTAACAAAAATTGACTCTCACTGGTTAAAGGACTTAAACTTAAACATGAAACTATAAATATTCTTAGAGAGAATGCAGGGGAAACACTTGAGAAAATTGGCCTGGGAGAATACTTCATGAGGAAGATACCCTGGGCAATTGAAGCAACATCAAAAATACAGCCGGGCGTTGTGGCGGGCACCTGTAGTCCCAGCTGCTCGGGGGGCTGAGGCAAGAGAATCGCATAAGCCCAAGAGTTAGAGGTTGCTGTGAGCCGTGTGACGCCACGGCACTCTACCTGAGGGCGGTACAGTGAGACTCTGTCTCTACAAAAAAAAAAAAAAAAAGAAAGAAACAAAAATACATTACTGGGGTCTAATCAAATTAAAAAGCTTCTGCACTGCCCAAGAACACACTAAATAAAGCAAATAGACAGCCCTCAGAATGGGAAAGGATTTTTGCAAGTTATGCTACTGACAAAGGTCTAATAACCAGACTCCACAGAGAACTCAAACTTATTACTAAGCAAAAAAACAAGTGATCCCATTTCATTGTGGGCAAGAGACATGAACAGAAGCTTCTCTGAAGAAGACAGGCACACAGTCTATAGACACATGAAAAAATTCTCATCATCTTTAATCATCAGAGAAATGCAAACCAAAACTATTCTGAGATACAATCTAACTCCAGTAAGAGTAGCCCACATCACAAAATCCCAAAACAATAGATGTTGGCATGGATGTGGAGAAAAGGGAACACTTCTGCACTGCTGGGTGAATGCAAGCTAGTACGTTCCTTCTGGAAGGAAGTTTGGAGAACACTCATGGATATAAATGTAGACCTGCCATTTGCAATTCCTTTACTAGGACCTGCAATTCCTCTACTAGGTGTATACCCAAAGGACCAAAAATGTAGACCTGCCATTTGTAATTCCTCTACTAAGACCTGCAATTCCTCTACTAGGTGTATACCCAAAGGACCAAAAATGTAGACCTGCCATTTGTAATTCCTCTACTAAGACCTGCAATTCCTCTACTAGGTGTATACCCAAAGGACCAAAAATCATTTGGCAATAAAGACATTTGCACCAGATTCTTCATTGCAGCTCAATTCATAATTGCCAAGTCATGGAAGAAGCCCAAGTGCCCATCAACCCATGAATGGATTAATAAATTGTAGTATATGTATACCATGGAATACTATGCAGCAGTAAAAAAAAATGGAGACTTTACCTCCTTTATGTTTACATGGATGGAGCTGGAAAATATTCTTCTTAGCCAAGTATCTCAGGAATGGAGAAAAAAGTATCCAATGTACTCAGCACTACTGTGAAACCAATTTATAATAACTCATACTTGCATATGAAAAATGAAACACAACTTTAGGCCATGATGAAGGAGGGAAGGGGACGGGGAGGGATGGGCAGGCAGTGGGAGGGATAGTAGGGGATAGTAGGGGGACCACAACTATGGAGCACATTGTAAGTACAAGTTGGTTCTATCATGTGTAGGATACAAATGTCCTAATACTATAATTGGGTAAATGAGATGAAAGCTATGCTGATTAGTATGATGTAAGCACTCGAATCTGTACAAATAATCAACACACTGAAATGGGCATAAATGTATTTATGATCTATGTACAAAAGACTTAATAAAACAAAATACAATATGTATATATAAAGAATATCTTTATATATAAAGAATTGTTTCACTGTTTCTGACCCTATCTCCTACCTCACAGACAGTGCACTGCTGAGCACAGTCATCTCCCCTTAGACTGTAGATTGTTCACTTTTTTGCATTAAAAAATAAATAAAAGGGGGCGGCGCCTGTGGTTCAGTCGGTAAGGCGCCGGCCCCATATGCCGAGGGTGATGGGTTCAAGCCCGGCCCCGGCCAAAACTGCAACCAAAAAATAGCCGGGCGTTGTGGTGGGCGCCTGTAGTCCCAGCTGCTGTGAAAAGTGGGATCAATGCAATATAGTTGACCTTTGAACAACACAAGGATTAGAGGCATCGATACCCTCATGCGCAGTTCAAAATGTAAATACAACTTTTAACACCCCAAACAAGCTTAACTACTAATAGCCAACTGTTGATGGAAAGCTTACCTATAACCTAAACATCTGATTAACACATACATTCTGTGTTATTTGTATTATATTCTCTCTTTTTACAACAAAGTAAGCTAGGTAAAATAAATGTCATTAAGAAAATCATAGGAAGAGAAAATATGTTTATCATATATTAAGTGGAAGTATATTATTATGAAAGACTTTATCCTCATTGTCTTCACACTGAGTAGCCGAGGAGGAGGAGGAAGGGGGGGCTGGACTTGCTGTTCAAGGGGTGGCAGAGGCAGAAGGAGACCCAGGCAGAAATGGACCTGAGCACTTCAAACCCCTGTTGTGCAACAGGCCACTGTCCTAAGTAAGCCTGCTTCCAGGTGAGTGGACTTAGCACTGAACTCTTGAGTAAGGTGTGATAGTCAGGGGCTCAGCGTGGAAGAGGTGGGAGGGACAAGCAGAGGGGTGAAATTAGGACTATGCACACTTAACAGCTCTTGTTACCGTTACATGATCCACAAAGATCTGCCCTTGGAGGACAGCACTGAGCTGATCTTCCACAAACCCAATTAGTGTTGGGTGGCTGGCCTAAAGCATCTCTGTTCTAATACAGCAAGACTTACAGCTTTGGCTTAAAACCAATGTTTCCCTACCTTCGTTCCAAAACTGATCCTATGCTGTCCCTTTTCTTTTCTTTCCTTTTCTCTTCTTTTCTTTTCATAACGAAAGTATGGCATTGCATGGCAAAGTGGAACAAGGATATAAAATTGTGTCAAATAAAAAGTGTCTCTCCACGTCCAACCTCTCAGTGCTGTCTGAGGCCATAGTTGATAAATTCTCTACATGCATTCTCTGTACACATCCATGTTGGAAGGCATATAGCATTCCTTTCTTTTCTTCATAGAAATGAGAGAAATAAAGTATAATACGCAGCAATTTTCAACCTTGTTTTCATTGATATATTTTGGAACAATACCATATTTACATCAGTTTGGTAACTTATGACTAACATCGTACCATAGTACAGATAATATTTAATTTACCTTTTGATAAACATGTCAATGAATACTATTCTCCCCACTCTCACCTCCATTATGAGGCTAGATTCTGAAGATCAAGTCTATCTTATATCTTGCATTCACTACATTACTTTGGGAAATTGACTCTTCTCCCAGAGAAGAAATTGAAAAAGGCAGTGCTGAGTGATGGGGGGAAGGACCGGCACAAAACCAGCCCCCAGTACACCCTTTCTCCAACCCCCTCCAAGTCTCCCTGACCATCAGCGCATTCAGCTGACATGAGGGACCTAAAATGTCATACACCCAGACCATCTACAACACTTTTACTTTTCTTTTAAAATTGACTATTTTACTAAAATTTATTTCAAGAGAAAACTTTATATCACCACTATAACAGAAAATCTGCATCACATACCATAAATGAAGGTAATCATAAAAATACATGCAATGAAAACAAAGCCATATTATTACATTCTGTCTAGTTGCTGCTGCCAGCCAAAGGCTCTAGGAAAGAGAGAAGGGGCCTCAGCCCAGGAGGTGTTAATCTCTCTTTTTAACACTCACTAAACTGAGACTCTGTTCTCTATTGTGATAAAGACTGAGAGAGAGAAAGGAAGAGAGAATGCCTCACTACCCAATTTCTAAAGTCTTTCTCAAGCTCCCACAGTTTCTGAATATTCGAGGAACCAAATATACCAGTGATGTTAATTGATTTTTTTGTTATTCTTTTCTTTACTTGAGAGTCTTCTAACAAATCAGATGGAAATGAATGCTTAGAAACCCACTTTTAAGCTTGCTCAAAGCCTTTTCTGTCTTGCTTATCTCTACAGAGCAAGAGGTAGCCAATGGCAACACAATTAAACCTGTGGGCATTTTTCTCTAGAAAGTCCTTCAAAGCTCACCTATTTATGAGGAGCCCAAACTTAGGGTTGCAAAAATACAGTAATTTCTCACTTATTGATGTCTCCCATAGATTCTTGGAAACTATGACTCATACCCAAACAACTTATACCCAAACCTATTTTACCATAGGCCAATTGATATAATTAAAAATTCCTTTGGCTATTTCTGGGGGCACAAAAACATCACCCAACTTTTAAATAAAGGCCAAAACAGTTATATTAAACATTAAAATAAATGTGAACTATATATACATTTAAGAAAGGTTTATATAAACAAATAAGATACTGATCTACCTACTCATTCCAGTTCAGGAATTTGATTGGCAAGAGTCTCTCCTGGTAGCTCAGAAGCACAAAGCAGGGACACACCTGGACAGCATCTCATCACAGGTGTGCCCACAGGACACTCACACTCACTCAGACCGTGACCATTTACACATACCAATTCACCTAGCACATGCACCTCTGGGATGTGAGAAGAAACCCCAATACCAGAAGAAAACTCATGGGGAAGAGAACATGCGAACTCCACATGGACACTGACTCAGCGAGGATGTTTTTTTCTCATTCACTTTATCATGAAGCAATCTTGAATGAAACTCTGCTCCTCAAGGACCTGCTGTGCTTGGCTGTGGTCCTAGCTCAAATTTTGACTGAGTCTATGGGCTTGAGAAACCATTGCTCTCTCCACCGCATCTCCCTGAGATGCACAACGCATCTATGAGCAGCCTCTCCTCCTCTACACAGATGACCGTCAAGGCTCTCCCCAGCTTGAGAACTGGCCTTCCAGACGGCCAACTGGCCACCTCCCTCCTTCCATACTGCCTACAGCTTTGTAGAGGGTGGGTTGATTTTTTTTTTTTCTTTTTAATGTGAATTAGATCTCCTCTCTTTCTTTTTGAAATCTTTTCTATGCAAAACCAGTAAAACCCAAACCCTCTGTGATAGGTTTTTTGATTGCTTTTCTGTGTAAAACCAGTAAAACCCAAACCCTCTGTGATAGGTTTTTTGATTGCTTTTCTGTGTAAAACCAGTAAAACCCAAACCCTCTGTGATAGTCTGCTCAGCCCTGCACACTCCGAAGTCCACACACCTCATTCTTTCTCCCTCTGTCTATTCCAAGACCTGGCTGCATGCTGTCCCCCATGCATCATTTTTTTTCCCTCCCACATCTGTTCATCTTGTGACTTTTAAGATTGAGGTTGGGGGCAATGGTGTTTAAAGAATAAGAAACAGAATGTGAGCATTTCCTCAGCTGGGCATCACGTAGGTCCAATTAACTGTAGAAAGTGGCCCTATATAAGATCTCTTCATCTACAGCAGACTTCCCCTCCCATTTGCTATTTCTATCCTCACTCTGTTACTTTCACTCTCAGCTGATCTCCCATTCCCATGCTTAATTTATCAATGTACCTACATTCTTATAGGGAAAGCAGCACCAAAAGCCCAGGGCTTGGATTACAGCAACTACTGAATCCCCAGGGTGCAGCAAGAGGCCACATGGCAGTTCTTTCACATGTTTATTAAACAGTTCCAACAAAAAAACCCTTGATGGAACCCAAAGTTCATAAGAGCAAAACCTTCTAACTCCAGTGCTCAACTACCTAACTTTCTATAAGCTATGACTTTTAGAAATCTAAACAAAATTTCTAAAATGAGCTTACATAAGGTGGATGCTTCATAAAGTAATTTCTCCCTCCTTCCTCCAAACAAACTAAATTCTAAATAAAGGGAAGGCAAAGAACAAAAGCAAGAATTAAAACAAGCATACACACAAAATCATCTTACACCTGATTGCCCTCCTGGTAAAACATGCTGACATGGATAGGGGTGGTGTTAGTGTACTTTGGGGAACATTACGACTGCACATTTCCAACTAGGTAGACTCATTTGCAAGCAGGCACTTTCATGAAAATGGGCCATAACATATGTTAATTCTTTTCATTTGCAGTGGCTCTTTAGCATAGCCTATATGGAGAATGCATATTTCTGAATTATCCTTCTGTTTATACCCAAATCCCAACAGCTAATTGTTCTGGTAACGTCTTATACCTTCATCAAAAGTGTGGCACTATTAGATTAGCAAAACTGGCTTGCTGTGATGAAAAGAAACCATGCTTGCAAGATTTAGAGTTATCAATTAATTCGCTGATTTCATCACAAAAGGCCTTACTAGGCCACACCTCTTCATTGACAATGTTACTTTGAAAAGAAGGGGGTATAAAAGAGTGTCTTAGTCTACGTATTTCTTATACTTTTTCCATAAAGACATGAAATAGTAGTAATTTAAGAGGAAAACAACTTTTATATCAATATCCCAATACAAAAAGTGTGCCATTCAGGGAAACACAAGATAAGGAACATAGTGAGGGCACTAAAGAATACATTGAGTTGGGCGGCGCCTGTGGCTCAGTGAATAGGGCACTGGCCCTATATACCAAGGGTGGCAGATTTGAACTTGACCCGGACAAATAGCAAAAAAAAAAAAAAGAATACATTGAGCCAAATCAATAAAAGTAAATCAATGACATCAACTATATTTTAAAATACAGAAATAAACATGAGCAATTATTAACTTTTAGGGCACAGGTAAAGAGAAGAGCAGCATTACTAAAAGAACCACCCCATGCAAAGCTCTGTACTAGAATCTTTACATGCTTGATCTCTTATTAATCAAAGCCACCATGCAAATATGTGAGGATATTTTAACTTCAGAGAAGAGGCATCTGAATCTTGGAAGGGATAAAATACCAGCCGAAGTCATACAGCTAGTAAAAGGCAGACATGCCAAAATATCCCACGTATGGCTGACTTCAAATACTGTGTAGGTTTTATTTTTCTCTTTCTGATATCACCACATTTCCTACTGACATCTTAATACTGATAATTGGTAACCAAGTGAGAAATCTCACGCTGGAGTTAAAATGTTCACATTGCATGTTGAGTATTCCTTTTCCAAAATGCTTGGGACCAGAAGTGTTTTAGATTTTTTTTGAGAATTTGGAATATTTGCATAGACATGGTGAGATATCTTAGGGATGGAACCCAAGTCAAACCACAAAACTGATTTGTTTCCTATACAGGCACTTCCCTGAGTTACAAACTCTGATCTACATACAACTTACACTTACAAATGGGGGCTGTTATAGTAACTGCCCGCGGTTACAAGCATCTGGCTAAAGCATGCCTCTCACTTATAGATAAAGGAGAGGTAATAGGTAAATGTACCTGTTCCAACTTACATACAAACTCAACTTTAGAACAAATCTACAGTATCTATTTCATTCATAACCCAGGGACTGTCTGGATACCTCATATATATACCTCATACAGCTGTATTAAAAAGGTAGTTTTATATAATTTTAAATAATTTTGTAACAAAGAAAAGTGTTGACTGCAACTCTCATCACATGACATAAGGTGTGAAGTTTTACATTTGTGGTATTGTGTTGATGCTGTCAGCATTTCAGATTTTAGAACATTTTGGATTTTGAATTTTCAAGTTAGAGATGTTCACACTGTAGCTGTTACTACCGTTAGATTTAAATAGGGGTCATGACTTTAAGAACCCTTTAGAATAAGGGTTCCTTGCGAGATAGAATTATGCAAATTCCTGTGATCCAACTTCAAAAAAGAAAAAAATTACAAATGAATAGGAATTCTGGAAACTACTCTGTGAGAATCAATGAAACAGGTTTTATATCTGAGGGTTTCCCCTCTATTTACTCTCCTCTATTCTCCTTTCTTGCTCTCATTTGCTACAATCTTGCAGTTCTGGTAATTACACCCATTCTAAAGGTGACAGAGGTTCTCTCAAAAGCTGTGAGCCCTGGGCCAGGAAAAGGCCACAGCAGTGAGTCAAGCCCAGCTGCAGCTGGGGGCAATGGCAATCCTCTCCTTCTCTAAATCTTTACCGTCCCTTTCAAGTAGAACATAAAAAAAACCCTATCAAATAAAGAGAATCAATGAAAGAAAAGCCTAGCTTTTCGTGTAAAAACTATTATTTAACATTATCTGAATAGGCTTTCTGCAGCTTAATTTGATAGATGAGGCATCGTTTTTTAGACTCCAAGCATAATAAACTCTCATTTGCATTGACTGGATTCATAAATTCATGCTGTTAAAAACCTGTTTCTGTCAGGATTGGCCCAGGCCCCCACGGCTTTCACTCACATTCTGGTTCCGAGCCGCAGGAGGGAGTTTGCCCATCACAAACATCAGCCGTCCTTAGTTCATTTTCTTTAGTGCTGCCTGAGAAAGCTGTGGGGAGCCTGACAAGGTGCAGGCAGCTCATCTAAAACAAGTTCTCCGCAGCCCTCAGAAAGGGCCAGGACAACTCCTCATCTCACTTTACCGCACATGGATTATTTTTCCTGGCAAAAGATCATGGTACAAGGTTCCAAGTCCAAAATTCTTGAGACATGCTGATCTAGGGTTTGTATTTACACAAAAAGGAACAGAAAAACCCTTCTCAGGCAGAGTGACATATTTAAAGAGAAAGAGAAGTGAAAGTGGTTGTGTTATTATGTGTTAAAAAGCAGCCTTATCTCCTTGCCCCTGTATGTGCACTAAGGATGCAAAAGACTCAAAATAAATAGAACTTTCTGTTCTCAGAGTGGGTGCGATGCAGTGAGGATTGGCATCTGACAGTGAGAGTGCTCAGAATTTCTGGAACATAATCAGGCACAAACACAGAAAACCACATCAAAAAAAGCCAACTCCAATGGCAGCCCCAATATTGAATGGATTCTTGCATAGACTAAATCTTCCCTAGAGGCTGTGAAATGTTAAAATGGATTTCTATCTCTGCGATATGGTGGGATAAAACACAGATTGTGACACAGGAGAATAGATTTTTATAACACAGGGCCTTCCCCCTTATTAAAATCATAAAGGCATAGGTTTGAATACTGGCTCTGACACTTGCTAGCTGTGGGCTTTTGTTCAAGTTACAGACCTCTGAGTCACTGGTAATATGAGATATGTATTAACCATATAGTCTTTTTGGCAACAGAGTCTTTTTCTTTCTTGGCATATAGCAGTTCCCTTGAATATTACCTGTGTTTAAGTTTGAAATCCATGAAAAAACATCCCGATAGCCCAACATAGCCTTATCTACAGAATGTCCTAAATAACATCTGATGTCTCTCCACCTCTAACAGACTAGTCAACGTATGCAGGAGGTCAACAAAAGGAACTAGGCCCGCTGTACTGACACATGCATGTGGTTCATGCTTGAACTATAAAAATGTGGTCAAGTTCAGCTGGTGGGCAATGTGGAATCTCAACTGTGGAGATTCTATTGTATCTATCTATCATTTGTAAATGCATTTATCAATTTAACAAAGCTCTACTGAGCATCTAACAGACTCACTGGGTACTGGACCACTGACGGGGGAAGATCTCATTCTGGATCCCAGGACTAGGTATTGCATTCTCTAAGTACAATGGCATGAAAATTAACAAGTCTACTATACAGAAGCAGCTCCCTGGACCCTGAGATGAGAACAAGAATCAGGCGTGGGTCACCATCCAGCTGACACTGCTTAGACCCACAAACAGCTGTGTGATTCAAAGCCACCCACTGAGGTGCTCTCCTAGGATTGAGAGATACGTGGATGCTGAAACAGTGAGAAAGCCATTGGCTTAGTTTGAGCTTCTGATAGTAATGGTTACTTCCTTAATGCTGTGTGCTGGGCCATCCCCTCGGGACTTGGCACATAGTATAACCTATCTTTGAAATATTTCTTAAAAGCGTGCATTATTATTTCCTTATTAACCATGCTTCACAGTACACACTATGTGCTGCAAGTTCACTCTGTTATTATACTTAGAATGCTGGACTTTTACCCAAGTTTGTAAGATTCCATAATCCATGTATTTTTAGTTGCACACAAAAAATGTGAGCTTAATGTGCTAATGAGAATGTCTAGATGAAGCCATTAGCCATGTGGTTTAGGGATGTGAAAGAGACACCTGGTTTGGAGACGCATATTTGTATGTCTGCACGATCTACGTGAAACCAAAACTTAATGGAAAAAAAAATGAGAAAAGAACACCAAGCAGAAAATGTAGGGAAAGTCTCTGTTCATAAGCAGAAACTGAGATCTTATCAAAGGCACAGAAAAATGAGAAACACGGTAGTAATAATCTCTTGACAAGGCCACATACACCAAAAATGCCACGTGCCTCTCAAATGTATATCATTTTATTTAATTGTCTGAAAAAGCTGGAAAAAATAAAAATAGAAATAGGGAAACGAGAAACTCTTGAGAGGAAAAAAAAAGACTTTCTCTACTCTATGCTCATGAGACGGAAAGCTTCTGTGATCAAATGTGTAAGGGATTTATTTCTCCACACACCAAGATAGCAGTCTATTCTACAGATTCTTTAGTGGACACCAGCAGGATGTCCCCTTATTCAATTCAATTCTGACAGTATTCTATATTCCCTAGAGATAATATTAGATCCTACAGGTTGAGGGCTCAGTTCCACGGCTCTGCCCCCCATTTCAAATGCCAATCCCAAATCCCAGGTTGTTTTATCTGTTCTTCAGATTGACAGATAAATTAATAAATGATAATAAATAAATAAGAATCCCCATGGCCACTTCCGTGGGTTGATAATGTGTTAAAGTGGCTCACAGAACTCAGGAAAACACTTATATTTACTGGTTTATTATGAAAGATTGGCAAACAATACCAAGGAACACCAGATAAAGAGATACACAGGGCACAGCGTGTGGGAAGGGGCGCAGAGGCCCTCCCCAGGGTGCCCCCTCCAGGATCCTCCATGGGTTTAGCTATCTGGAAGTTCTCTGAACCCAGTTCCTTCGGGATTTTATGGAAGCTTCATTACATAGGTACTATTGGTTAAATCATTGGCCACTGATCATGGACTTTACCTTCAAACCTTCTCAACTCCCTACAGGTCTGGGAGTGGGGTTGGAAAGCCTAAGTCTCTCCTGTGACCAGCCTCTTCCTAAAGCTACCTAGAGGCTGCTTGCTACCAGTCAACTCATTAGCATACAAAAAGACTCATTGCTTCAAAGATTGTAAGCACTTTCTTCCCTGAATAGTATTCCAGGAAATTGGGATGCAGACCAAACAAGTATTTCACAGTATCACAGAAACAAAGCAGCAAGAATTGAAAAAATGCAGAATCTCTAAAAGCGAGCAAGTAGAAGGATGGAGTGCATCAAAGTAAAATGAAAACAATCAAACCTTGTTCCTCTACCTGAGGAGTTTTGAGAAGGAAGCTCCTATTATTGAGGATGGGTCTCAGCAAATTATCTCCTAGATTTGACTGGAATAGAATGGGCATTATGTATTGTTCCTAGGGGCAAGGGGCTACAGAAAAGTTAATTAGAGTGACGCTGAGCTCGACTGCGACTGCGTAGCTAGGATGCACGTGTGTCAGCAAGAACAATTGTCTTGTTTTCTGGGAACATGTTGTGTGAGGGGTGGGGTGTCATTCTATGTGCTCAACTGGGCCTGGTTCCTCAAGAGTTCAGAATCACCCTCTCCATGACCATAAGCAGGAGTACCTCACAATCAAGGCTAATCAGAATCTTTCCATGGGATGACACAGGAGTGCTAGGTGATAATGAACTTCACTTTTCCTACTGTATTTTGAGTCTGATGAAGTAGCTAAACCTGTGGGTGCCATCAACTCTTGCACCCAGGTTCTTAGAAGAAGCAGCCTGCATAATGCCTTCCACTTAATGAGGAAAGCAGAACAAGACATAGAAAAAGATATGGAGCTCAGGCAAGGCTATACAATAAGCCTTTGCAAACAGAGATGAATCTGGCTTCAGAAATTGCTTTCTCCAAGTAACACAAAATTCAGTTTAACTCATACTAGCTTAAACCATAATGGTGACTCTTAGGCCCAGATATCTACAGCTGACCCTGCACCATACTGCTTTGGATAGCAGCTGTTCACTTATACTTTCCTTTTCTTTTTAAACAAATGTCCTGCCTCCCCTTCCATGTTCTCCATCTCATTTGCCTCTGCCACTCTTGAGATGGCAAAACCAAATCCTCCTCTCCCTCTTCCTCTTCAACCTACTCAGTGTGAAGATAAGGAGGTCATCAACGTTCATGATGATCCATTTTCAGTTGATGAATAGCAAATATATTTTCTCTTTCTTTTCTTAATAACATTTTCTTTTACCTAGCTTACTTTATTGTAAGAATACAATACATATATAACATACAACATATGTATTCATCAACTGTCCATATTATCAGTAAGGCTTCTGATAAACAATAGGGTATTACTGGTTAAGTTTTAGGGGAGTAGAAGCTATGTATAAATATTTCACTGTGAGGTCGATGTGGGGAAGCAACACCCAACCCCATAATGCTCAAGGGTCAACTGTATATAATTAGAGTCCTAAAGAAGGTGCATGTGGGTCTCCAGTGTTCTTCCCACTCCTGCTCACGACACAGAGCCCATAGCTTTATAAAACCACATGCACAGTAATACAAAAGCATCACCCACAGGATGCTAGGAAACCAGTACTGAAATGCAAACAATGCCATGAGAATAGATAAACGCACAGACACCAGAGCCTGAAGGAAGAACCAAAGAAAAGACCCACAACTTCTTGGTCAGTTTCCAGTTACCGACTACATTGCCTCAGACCTGAAACTTGCGAATTAGTATCAGTCATTCTAAACTGACTTAACACTTTTCCAAGTCCTTATTGCATTAAGAACCCTATGTATCCTTATGTCCGCATCTCAATATTTGAAATGGACCTTAGTTCACATGCCTTCCACAGACTTTTAGATTAAGGTTGCATCCTCGGACTCATCCAGTGAGTCACTAACCCCATCCCTAGAATAGTAGACAATTTGTGTGTATTAACCATCACAGGAGTTATATAGCATAGCTATGATTAGCTCCATTATGAAATAAAGAATATGAGATCAGCTAGAGTGAGCAACATAACCAATGCAGCCCAGTAATGAGTTGACCTGACACTTCTCTACAATAATTCAAGAGCCTATGAGTAGCAGGAACACATAAGGAAATGCATTAATAAAATGACATATCCATGTATATGTATTTATTTCTATACAAAGACACGTTTGGAAAAACCTAAGGGCATATACTGTGTTTTCAATGGCCATTCATCAGATAGTAGAATGTTTTATTTAATTTAGTGATTGCAGGCCATCCTCTCTGAGTTAGGCTGGGCTTACCATGGGAATGGGGGTGGGTGCCAACCTTTGTCAGGAGTGAGGGAGTCTGGATATTTACAGCATCTGCTTCATTCTGTTAAACCTGGCAATGCAGGGTGCAGCTGGCTCACATAATTGAGGCCCTAACGTAGGCAGGGGTGTAATAAGTACCACAAAATCCAAGACTTCAGTTCTGAAAGATTTGAATCACTTGGAACATTACTTGAAACTGTTACTGCTGGTATTACAGCCTTTGGGAAGCCCAGATACAGACTCAAAAGAAAGAAAGTTGTAGATATTCTCAGTTTTTTTTTAATTTCCAAACGCGATAAATTACATACTATAGAAAATATAGAAGCCATAACACAGAAAAGTATTCTTTTCTCAGTTTGTTTTGGCATCTTAATTGGTACCATTTTCGGGGGCAGTAGTTCTAGGGGGTGTGACATCTAAGATGGTAATACCCAGCAGATCCGAGGCCGGAGGGAGGGATCTCAGTTCCAATTCCATCTGCTTGGGCAGATGGCAAAGTGCACCGAAAGTCTTCCAGTCTCCCAGTCCTCGGAGCCCCATCAGCACATGGATTTCCTGATAAGAACATATGGAAGGTGGTGGTGGGGGGAGGTTTGCATTTTTACACTGAGTGTGTTGACAATAAGTCTATGATTCTCTCTGACATGACCTTAAGAGTAATGAATGAACGCTTGTAGGAGGACTCTCTTTATAGGAAGAAAGATGTGTATGACCTGAAAATCATAAAAAGATGTCAAGTATATTGAAGTGTGGTACAAAGAATTTCATTTCATTCTCAGAGAAGCAGGAGACAGGCTCAAGAAGTCATAAATCTCTTGTCTTCCTTTAGATCATCAAAGTTCTGTAATGGTCTATGCGGTTAGGAAGAAAGTGCCATTGACATCAAAAGAAGAAAGAGAAAGAAAGAAATGTGAACATTCTCTCACCAACAAAAAGGCTGCTCAGCATTTTGACACCAGAAATCCTATTGTTAGACATGGAATGTGTTGTTACATTCCAGCTCCACCTACTACCTCGGACTAGAACTTCACTATTCATGTCTCTCTCTGTCAAAAGGTGGCAAAGATCATCTCCCTCAGGAGGTCTAGTGAATGCGTAAGTTAAGCATATGGACTACCAAGGACTAGCTGATTTATTAAAATTACTAATGGTGACAATAGTAAGTGGGATCAAATAAGAGTAATGATTAAGTAGCATGAATATAATAGCATGGACAATTTCTACCATTTGGTACTCGCAAATTTTAAAAACATTTTAAAATAGTAAATGATGGTACAATAATCAACTGATTTAATCATTCATTCACCCATCTAGTGGTCAGCAATGATGGAAGAGATAAGTCTGGTCCTATACTCTTGAAATCTTTTCTTTCTTTCTTTCTCTCTGCCTCCCTCCTTCCCTCCCTTCCTTCCTTCCTTAGTGTATTATTTATTTATAAGGGAGAAATAACGTCATGGGAAACTCATTTCTCAAGGACACAGGGCTAGTAAGCAGAACAAGATCACCCAAGCCAATGCCATCTGATCCCATGAAGTCCATGTGCCTGCCCAGTCTACCAAGCAGATGACTGTATAAAGAAGGAGCTCCAGCAGATATCTGGGCTATAAAGATAAAAGAAAACTTGATATCTGAGTTCAAAGAGCTGCAGATTTTTTTTTTTTTTTTTTACCAAATACTGGAGAGCTAACATAAACATCATTGAATAAAGAAAGAGTCTACTCCAATGCCTGGACAAAAGTTCTCCCTTTCTCCCAAAGAAGGCTGCCCTATTAATCATATGCTTAAGCCTTGACTTTGAATGAAAGTTCCTAGGAGAAAATGCTATACTGAAAGGTACTGCATTCAAAACCTAGTTCAGGTTTTTACTAGCTGTGCAAACTTGAAGAGGTTGCTTAAACTCTCTGATTCTTAGTTTACAAAACAGGGATGAGAGCCATTCTGGAAATGTTTCTGTAATAATACATTATAGGCCTTCAATGCCTCACAGCTACATCTCAAAAGCTCATAATTCATTTTGAGAATAGTCTGGGTTCATTTGCCACTCCAACCCCCCTCTCTCTCTCAGCTGCTCTGTTTCCAAGCCTTCTCCTGGTATCTTGGCAAACCACCATCACTAGTGAGTTGGAGGGGAGATTCCAGATCTCCAGCACTGGAGGGACTAGACTAATGAGTCTAGTCACCAGAGGAAGGGCTGTTATCTCGCTGTCTCCATTTCCAGATCTAAATGTGCTCTCTGCACTAGTTTCAACAGTCTTCTTATATTCTCATATTCAGACACTATTTCTGCTTCAGCCAGCTGAAAGTATTTTATTATCACCAAAAATTCCAGACAGAAACAGTGTGAAGATGAAAGCTTATAACTTGGTGCTAACTACACTAAGAACACATCAGTGTATGTAACCACAGCATAATGGACATTGGTGGAAACCTTACCTACAAATCAAAATGAGAGGAATGTGAACGGCTAAATGGTTCTTAAGCAAATCCCTGGTTATCCATGTTGGTGGTAACTTATTTTCATTGGGAGATTCAGTCAGCGAACAATTCAAATACAAATAAAAATGCACACTGATCCACTCGAGGAAACAGCCTAGAAAACAGACATCCAGTATAAATATCGGTTTCCAGAATACCTAACAACCCAGGCAGTCAACAGGCTCTTGAACTACATAATGTAAGCACGTAGCCATGGAACTGAGGCAACATCCGTTTAAAAATGAAAAAAAAAGGAAAACTCTCACTGCCGTAGGAGTAAGACAAGGCATTTAGCTTCTTTTCTAGGATTCTACTATCTTTTCCTGGTCATGAAGGAGTTAACTTTCTGAAAAATGCCAGAATGCCAACTGCTTAAAGCAGAAAGAACACTTTAATTGTCTTTGATTCTTCAGTCTCAAGCAGTGTGTAGAGCAAAATAAATGCTCAAAAATGTCTGAGTAAGTAACATGAGAAAGCAGGAGGCAGGAAGTCTGGGAGGAAAAGTCTTGAAAATTGTAGGGGAAAAAGTACCATGATGAGAAGATATTCTATATTTCTCAGAGACCACTTACCTCAAAGATTTCTTCCCAAGAACTTTAAAGAGAGGCGCTTTCCTCCCAAGTCTTGGGTCTTATAAAAGCATGATGGGTGGTTTTATAAGAGTAGGGCACTGGCCCCATATACTGGGGGTGGCGGGTTCAAGCCCAGCCTGGCCAAAACTACAAAAGAGAAAAGAAATCTACATAAACTTTTGGGTGGCGCCTGTGGCTCAACGGAATAGAGCGCTGTCCCCATATGCCGGAGGTAGTGGGTTCAAACCCAGCCCTGGCCAAAAACTGCAAAAAAAAAAATAATAATAAATAAATAAATAAAAGCATGATGGGTAAAATATCAATATGATAAATTCTCACCTATGCAAAAGGCAAAGTTTCAAGTTAAGGGCATCTAAGATCAGTTTAAACAGGATGCCTATAATGAAGTATTTTCCAAGTCTAAAACTGAGTAATACAGCTTGACAGAAAAATCCCCCAGAATTCTTACGAGGCATTCTGGGAGGGAAAATGAATGAATCAGGGTGAGTTTCCTCGTAGGCAAGTCAAGGGGGCAGACATGGAGAATAATGTGTAAGATGGGCCTGGGCCCCGTAAGATTCCCCTAGGACACCTGAACTCTCAGCTTCCAGCATCGGATTCACCTTGTCCACTGTGCCCCACATATTCCTTAACTCAATAATTTTAAAAATTTATTCACAAGCATAAAACATGGGTTCTTTAAGCTTATTAAAGAACTTATCACTGGTAAGCATTCAGTATACATAGCAGATTTATTGATGGCTCTTCATTTTTATTATTATTATATTTGTTGCTGCTTCGGTTGTTTTGACAGCACAGAATTAGGTATCATGTGTCTGTCACATGAAGCATATTTTTCTATCTTTGTCTATGCTCAGTTTAAGCCCAGAATCTATAAACTTACAATCTCTTTCTCTTTTGGCAAGGAAGTAATACTATCTTTGCACACGCCAACATTTTCTTCTGCTCTACCATTAAAATCTTTACACAGCAGCAAAAGAAATCTATATGCAATTTAGTGAGCATATCGGCTACACAGTGTTAAAACACAGTGTTCTCATGACGTATGTACATACGTGTGTGTCCTTGACTGTGGAGTTGAATATCTATCTGATGGTACATTTTGCGGAAAGTTCCTCACTGATGGTTTTGCTATTATTGCTGTCCTGCCATTGCTGCTGCTGCTGGTATATTTTTCTATAGCGAATACACTTATCCACATAAAATGCTTGATTTTTGCTTCAGACTACTCTCTTGAAATTGAATAGTTATGATACACTTGTATTTAGTCGTGTCATATCATATTTCATTTATTTTTTTATGGTAAAGTTAAGAGAACTGACCTCCTGTTGCATGTCAGTTTTTGGACACAAAATTTTGCATGCACTGGTCCCCGTTTCGCAGATGAGAAAACTAACATTCTGAAACCTTAAACCACTTGCACAAGCTCACATATCTTCTAAGTGATCTGAATTCAGATATTTTTGGCTCAAAGCCTGTGCTTTTTCCACTAGACTGTCCCTCTTACCCTCTTTAGCAACACCTACAAAGGGCTACTTATAGCTGATTTTACTTGTGAAAATGGGGAGATTGCATTCTCTGTGTATGGAGCTCTAACACACAAGCTGTTTTTGCCTAAAAGCCTCCTCACCTCCCTCCTGCCAATCTTTACCTTTTAATCCCCGTTTGAGTCTGCAAAGTGGAGAACTGCAGGCAAATATTTATTCATGAAATGAGCCATTTTTTTTCCCATTTCTAACCCATCCAAAGATGCTCTAGTTTCTCTTTAAACTTTTGAAAAGCAATTTGCTTCTAGACAGAAAAAAAAAAAAAAAGGCAGAGAGAAATAAAGAATCTCAGCCCAAAGACAGAGCCAGAGACCATGGGCTAGAAGTGAAAGTCTCCTGAAAGTAGGCACTGCAATAAATCTCAGCGACTGACAGTGCACGTTTCAGATATTAAAGACGAGACAGCATAATGGACTTTAGGAATTGGGGTAAAAGGCCCTCCTCATCCCCTGTGGATAATGTGACACAAACAGAGTGAAGCAAAGTGAATTTGAGAAACATTAGTAGGGCCCAGTTCCAGACAGAGTTTGTTATAAAATTAAACACCCCCTGGGTGAGGGATTCAAATACAACCTGGACTTTTCCTAACAAATGCAAACAATGTAACCTAACCATACGTACCCTTATATTAATCTGAAATTTAAAACAAATTGTAATACTCAATATATACTGATAACTTTTGTTATCTTGTATATTGTATCTTGTATTCCTCGCAAAAGTCAGATGTGAATGGAATAGTTACAATTTTAATGTAGTTTTTTCCCATCTTAAAAAAAAAAAAAAAACTTCCTTTGTTGATTAGTAAAATAAAATGCTGACTTACAGAACAACATAAATTCTAAATAAAAACAGATATTTTGCCTGGATGCCTGGACTCTCCATGTAGCATTATGCACCAGGGTGGATATCACTAAGAGACCAAGCACTGGATCTCACTGGACTAAGATTTACCTAAGACCCTTATAAACATAATTTTCCAACCAACCTCTGTCAACCATTGCAATAGGCGTAAGAGAAAAACACAGGCACGGGCAATACAAATGACTATGATCTATCCTCCATCCTTCCCTTCCTTCCTTCCTTCCTTCCTTCTTAATTTACTGGTAGAGTTTTCTATAATATCAAGCACTATTCTAATCAGTGAATACTTCCATGGCTTCAGAAATGTTGTAACACTATAAGAGACGACATCCAGCCATTAATGCGTCCCCAAACATTTACTAAGCACCCATGCTATACCAGATACTGTGATAATTTGAGGAACAAATTAAGTTCACTGCTGTTTGATTCCACACTCATAGCAGAATAAACTACCCCATTTGTGGTCCACCTTGTTGAAATTCTAGCATGAAGAAATGTATTTTCTACTTCTTTAAGGTCTAAAAAGATTTTACTCAAAGAATGTGAAAATGGTATCTGCTCCATTCAAAGTCAATCAGAAAACAGGAACTAAAAAGGAGAAGTCGAAAGAGAAGCCCAAGAGGATGGCTCTGCAAACTTCTAGAAGCACAAGGGGACACACAGACGGCTCTACCAGGAAGGCAGAGCAGCAACAGGGCACAGGTTTAGAAGTGCTCACAGCAAGACATGGTTGCAAGAGGGACTTTACCTAACAAATGCAATCAGTGTAACCTGGCTTATTGTACCCACAATGAATCCCCAACAATAAAAATAAATAAGTAAATAAATAAATAAATAAAAAAGACGTGCTCACAGCATGTAGTCTGGCATGAGTGCTCCACATAGGAAACCAGAAAAGTACCCTTGGGTCTACAAAGGCACTGAGTAACTTCTATGATCTCACAAATTCAGGGATTCAGAATATGGGACTTGAAATTAAACTCAGCAGCCCGGTGTCAAAACGCAGGCAGCACAGGGAAGACAGGGAGGAGCTCGGCCCCTCCCTTCACATCTTCCTCTGCTGTGCACCCACCGTGGTACTCTGGGCAAATTCTTTCTAAAACTCTTTTTTTCCATATATATAATTGATCCAGCATCATAATTTCATAATAATACCATTCTTTAGTGGTTTGTTGTTTTTGTAGAGTGTGGTGGCCGTGTCGTCATGGTTTACTTGATTCCTGGGCTCAAGACATCCTCCTTCCTCAGCCTCTCCCACGGCTGAGACTAAGGTGCATGCCCAGGTAGATTTTTATTTTTATTTTTATTTTCTGTAGAGACAGGGTCTCCCTCTTGTGCAGGCTGGTTGGTCTCCAACTCCTGAACTCAAGTGATCCTCCCGCTTCAATCTCCCAGAGTGCTAGGATTACAGGGGTGAGCCACTTCCCCAGCCTTGTTTGTGTTTTTTTAGGAACTACGGGAGTATTCATGAGGTCCTTAAATGTGAAGTTCTCAATTTATGACCCTTCAGCCAAGTAAGATCAATCTGTTTTTATAAACACTATAAAGATTTGTTGGAACACAGCCACACGGCCACACCCATTCACTTACATGCCTTCATTATAGCAAGCTGAGTAGCTGCAGCAGAGCCTTCATGACTCACATAGCCTATGATATTTACCATCTAAAACTTTCTAGAAAAGTTTGTCAATTTCTGGACTCCTGGTTTAGGATATTACCTAGTGCCTAGCGAGCATTGTGTAAATTTTTGTCAAACTATAACATCACAGAATTATCATACAATGCAGATGCACTCTCCATTCAGGTGTAAAAATTGCCAGATTTGGAAAAATCTAGATTTGAAGCCAGATTCTGCAATTTACAATCTGTGTGACCTTGAACAAATTACTTCATCTATCTAGGGCTCAGTTCTTCATCCAAACAGAAAGTAGGGATAACAGTCTTACCTGTGACAAAGATTACATGAAATAATATTTCTAACATGTCTAGAAGAATGCTTGGCACACAGAAAGAATTTAGTAAGTGTTAGTTATTACTGCTTAAATCCTCTTGGCAACAAAACCAATCATATTTTCAATCACTTTAAATATTAATAGTAAAGTAATGATGTTCTGAAATCTTTTCTAATAATGAGTGCATGCAGAAGCCAATAGTACAGTGTCCATTATTACTGTTTTCACATATGATAATTATAGATGATATCACCTTTATTAACTAGGCCGGATTAATCATTTTCTTACTACCATAATAAATGTATTCAGTCTTCCTTTTGTCAATCTATATTACCAAGAATGCTTATCTTCCTTAGTACCATGAACTTCTATTTTGTCCATCTGTAGGCATCTAAAGTGGAATATGGGTTTCAATGCTCATCATCAATTAGGTGCGTAGAGGAAGAGCTTCTAGCCTACTGCATAGAGTATATCATCTAGATAGACTCGCTATCTAGATGTAATCATAACACAGAGCAAGCCATTTGGTCTTCATAGAGATTAACGGAGACACAAAAGTCTTAAAAAAAAAAAAAAACGTATTTAGAGGTGAATCTTGTAACCTCTAGTAACCTCAATCAGAAATGACTGAGAGATTGAGCTCTGTGAATTGAATAGTGACTAATTCTCACATAAATTGGATTTAATTTTGACCAAAGTACATTATTTAAACATTAATTCTTAATTCAACTTGTTAATCTGTTCTTTAGGATATTGTATCCTCATTTATAAGTGACATATGTAATTCAGTTTCGCCTTTATAATAATATATTTTCTTCAATTTTAATATCAGCTGTACGCAGATCAAGTAAAATGATTTTGATGCATTTCTTTTTTTTCTATTGTCTATAAGATTTGGCATGATCTGTTTTTCGAAATCATCTGTTACTTTTATTTCTTTTTTTTTTTTTTTTTATTGTTGGGGATTCATTGAGGGTACAATAAGCCAGGTTACACTGATTGCAATTGTTAGGTGAAGTCCCTCTGGCAATATTGTCTTCCCCCATAAAGTGTGACACACACCAAGACCCCACCCACCTCCGTCCTTCCCTCTTTCTGTTTCCCCCCCCATAACCATAATTGTCATTAATTGTCTTCATATCAAAATAGAGTACATAGGATTCATGCTTCTCCATTCTTGTGATGCTTTACTAAGAATAATGTCTTCCACTTCCATGCAGGTTAATACGAAGGATGTAAAGTCTCCATTTTTTTTAATGGCTGAATAGTATTCCATGGTATACATATACCACAGCTTGTTAATCCATTCCTGGGTTGGTGGGCATTTAGGCTGTTTCCACATTTTGGCGATTGTAAATTGAGCTGCAATCAACAGTCTAGTACAAGTGTCCTTATGATAAAAAGATTTCTTTCCTTCTGGGTAGATGCCCAGTAATGGGATTGCAGGATCAAATGGGAGGTCTAGCTTGAGTGCTTTGAGGTTTCTCCATACTTCCTTCCAGAAAGGTTGTACTAGTTTGCAGTCCCACCAGCAGTGTAAAAGTGTTCCCTTCTCTCCACATCCATGCCAGCATCTGCAGTTTTGAGATTTTGTGATGTGGGCCATTCTCACTGGGGTTAGATGATATCTCAGGGTTATTTTGATTTGCATTTCTCTAATATATAGAGATGATGAACATTTTTTCATGTGTTTGTTAGCCATTCGCCTGTCGTCTTTAGAGAAAGTTCTATTCATGTCTCTTGCCCATTGATATAAGGGATTGTTGGCTTTTTTCCTGTGGATTAATTTGAGTTCTCTATAGATCCTAGTTATCAAGCTTTTGTCTGATTGAAAATATGCAAATATCCTTTCCCATTGTGTAGGTTGTCTCTTTGCTTTGGTTATTGCCTCCTTAGCTGTACAGAAGCTTTTCAGTTTAATGAAGTCCCATTTGTTTATTTTTGTTGTTGTTGCAATTGCCATGGCAGTCTTCTTCATGAACTCTTTCCCCAGGCCAATATCTTCCAGTGTTTTTCCTATGCTTTCTTGGAGGATTTTTATTGTTTCATGCCTTAAATTTAAGCCCTTTATCCATCTTGAATCAAGTTTTGTGAGTGGGGAAAGGTGTGGGTCCAGTTTCAGTCTTTTACATGTAGACATCCAGTTCTCCCAACACCATTTATTGAATAGGGAGTCTTTCCCCCAAGGTATGTTCTTGTTTGGTTTATCGAAGATTAGGTGGTTGTAAAATGTTAGTTTCATTTCTTGGTTTTCAATTCGATTCCAAGTGTCTATGTCTCTGTTTTTGTGCCAGTACCATGCTGTCTTGAGCACTATGGCTTTGTAGTACAGACTAAAATCTGGTATGCTGATGCCCCCAGCTTTATTTTTGTTACAGAGAACTGACTTAGCTATACGGGGTTTTTTCCGGTTCCATACAAAACGCGGAATCATTTTTTCCAAATCTTGAAAGTACGATGTTGGTATTTTGATAGGAATGGCATTGAATAGGTAGATTGCTTTGGGAAGTATAGACATTTTAACAATGTTGATTCTTCCCATCCATGAGCATGGTATGTTCTTCCATTTGTTAATATCCTCTGCTATTTCCTTTCTGAGGATTTCATAGTTTTCTTTATAGAGGTCCTTCACCTCCTTCGTTAGGTATATTCCTAGGTATTTCATTTTCTTTGAGACTATGGTGAAGGGAGTTGTGTCCTTAATTAGCTTCTCATCTTGACTGTTATTGGTGTACACAAAGGCTACTGTCTTGTGGACATTGATTTTATATCCTGAAACATTACTGTATTTTTTGATGACTTCTAGGAGTCTTGTGGTTGAGTCTTTGGGGTTCTCTAAGTATAAGATCATGTCGTCAGCAAAGAGGGAGAGTTTGACCTCCTCTGCTCCCATTTGGATTCCCTTTATTTCCTTGTCTTGCCTAATTGTTTTGGCTAGAACTTCCAGCACTACATTGAATAGTAAAGGTGACAGAGGACAACCTTGTCTGGTTCCAGTTCTAAGAGGAAAAGCTTTCAGTTTTACTCCATTCAGTAAAATATTGGCTGTGGGTTTGTCATAGATAGCTTCAATCAGTTTTAGAAATGTGCCACCTATGCCTATACTCTTCAGTGTTCTAATTAGAAAAGGATGCTGGATTTTATTAAATGCTTTTTCTGCATCTATTGAGAGGATCATGTGATCTTTATTTTGCCTCTGTTAATATGGTGGATAACGTTTATAGACTTGCGTATGTTAAACCAGCCTTGCATCTCTGGGATGAAGCCTACTTGATCATGATGAATGACTTTTTTGATGATAAGCTGTAATCTATTGGCTAGGATTTTGTTGAGAATTTTTGTGTCTATGTTCATGAGTGAGATTGGTCTGAAATTCTCCTTTTTGTTTGGGTCTTTTCCTGGTTTTGGTATCAGGGTGATGTTTGCTTCATAGAATGTGTTGGGGAAGATTCCTTCTTCCTCAATTTTTTGGAATAATTTCTGCAGTACAGGAATAAGCCCTTCCTTGAAGGTTTGATACAATTCTGGAGTGAAGCCATCTGGACCAGGGCATTTTTTGGTTGGAAGATTTTTTATTGTTTCTTTGATCTCAGTGCTTGAAATTGGTCTGTTCAGGAGCTCTATTTCTTCCTGGCTGAGTCTAGGGAGAGGGTGTGATTCCAAATATTGATCCATTTCTTTCACATTGTCAAATTTCTGGGCATAGAGTTTCTGGTAGTATTCAGAGATGATCTCTTGTATCTCTGTGGGATCAGTTGTTATTTCCCCTTTATCATTTCTGATTGAGGTTACTAGAGATTTTACTTTTCTATTCCTCGTTAGTCTGGCCAATGGTTTATCTATTTTATTTGTTTTTTCAAAAAACCAACTCCTTGTTTCATTAATTTTCTGAATGATTCTTTTGTTTTCAATTTCATTGATCTCTGATTTGATTTTGGATATTTCTTTTCTTCTACTGAGTTTAGACTTAGATTGTTCTTCTTTTTCCAATTCCATAAGATCTCTTGTGAGATTGTTGATGTGCTCTCTTTCTGTTTTTCGAATGTAGGCATCTAAAGCGATGAATTTTCCTCTCAAAACTTCTTTTGCAGTATCCCACAGGTTTTGGTAGCTTGTGTCTTCATTGTTGTTATGCTCAAGGAAGTTAATGATTTCCTGTTTTATTTCTTCCCGCACCCATCTGTTATTCAACAGAAGATTGTTTAGTTTCCATGCCTTTGGGTGGGGTTGAGCATTTTTGTTAGAGTTGAGTTCCACCTTTAGTGCCTTATTGTCTGAGAAGATACAAGGTAAAATTTCAATTCTTTTGATTCTGTTGATATTTGTTTTGTGTCCCAGGATATGATCAATTTTGGAGAATGTTCCATGGGGTGATGAGAAGAATGTATATTCTTTATCTTTGGGATGGAGTGTTCTATATGCGTCTATCAAGCACAGTTGTTCTAGGGTCTATTTAATTCTCTTATATCCTTGTTTAATTTCTGTTTAGAGGATCTGTCCAGCTCTGTAAGAGGAGTGTTAAGGTCCCCTGTTATTATGGTATTATCAGATATCATATTGCTCAGACTGAGTAAGGTCTGTTTCAAGAATCTGGGCGCATTTAAATTGGGTGCATAGATATTTAGAATTGAAATGTCTTCTTGTTGTATTTTTCCCTTGACCAATATAAAGTGACCATCTTTGTCTTTTTTGACTTTAGTTGCTTTAAATCCACATGTTTCTGAAAATAAGATTGCAACTCCTCTTTTCTTCTGAATTCCATTTGCCTGAAAAATTGTCTTCCAAGCCTTGACTCGGAGCTTTAATTTGTCTTTTGAAGCCAAGTGTGTTTCTTGCAGACGGCAAATGGATGGCTTGTGTTTTTTAATCCAGTCAACCAATCTATGTCTCTTCAGTGGGGAATTCAAGCCATTAACATTTATTGAGATAATTGATAAGTGTGGTAGTATTCTATTCGTCTTATTTGGTGAGAGTCCATTGCTTAGTTTTATCTTTTGCATCAGTGTGGAGGTTTGGTTCTGTCCTTTAATTTCTGAGTTCTTACTTTGCTGCTGATCCATTGTGGTGGTCAGTGTGCAGAACAGGTTGAAGTATTTCCTGTAGAGCTGGTCTTGTTGTGGCGAATTTCCTCAATGTTTGTGTATCCGTAAATGATTTGATTTCTCCGTCAATTTTGAAGCTTAGCTTAGCAGGGTACAGAATTCTGGGCTGGAAATTGTTCTGTTTAAGTAGATTAAAGGTAGATGACCATTGTCTTCTTGCTTGAAATGTTTCATTAGAGAAGTCTGCGGTCAATCTGATGGATTTGCCCCTGTAGGTCAACTGGCGCTTACTCCTGGCAGCTTGCAGAATCTTTTCTTTTGTCTTGACTTTGGACAGGTTCATCACAATGTGTCTTGGAGAAGCTCGGTTAGAGTTGAGGCGACCTGGGGTCCGATAGCCCTCTAAAAGCAGTGTGTCAGAATCTTTGGTGATGTTTCCGAAATTTTCTTTTATAATATTCTCTAGTATGGCTTCCATTCCTCTGGGGCATTCTTCTTCCCCTTCTGGAATTCCTATAACTCGTATGTTGGAACGCTTCATAAAGTCCCATAATTCTGATAGTGAACGTTCTGCTTTCTCTCTCTTCTTTTCTGCCTCTTTTACTATCTGAGTTATCTCAAGAACTTTGTCTTCTACCTCTGAAATTTTTTCTTCTGCATGGTCTAACCTGTTGCTGATACTTTCCATTGCATCTTTAAGTTCCCTGATTGACTGTTTCATTTCCTTCAGCTCTGCTATATCCTTTTTATATTCTTCATATCGTTCATCTCTGATTTGATTCTGTTTTTGGATTTCCTTTTGGTTATTTTCCACTTTACTAGCAGTTTCCTTCATTGTTTCCATCATTTCTTTCATTGTTTTCAACATGTGTATTCTAAATTCCCTTTCTGTCATTCCTAACATTTCTGTATAGGTGGAATCCTCTTCAGTAGCTACCTCATGGTCCCTTGGTGGGGTTGTTCTGGACTGGTTCTTCATGTTGCCTGGAGTTTTCTGCTGATTCTTCCTCATGGGTGATTTCTTTTATCTGTTTCCTTGCCCTAATTTTCCTTTCACTTCCTCTTGCTCTTTAAGTTCTCGTGCCTGTGGAAGTTGCGGGCGGGTTTAGATGGATTGAACACACGCGACCACTTTCCGGTTTTCCACTGTTTTAGTCCTCCTCTTGGGGTCCAGAAGTCTCTCACTGACTCCCTGTATCCTCTCAGGGGTGATGATAGGCAGATCCCACCAGCCAGAGATGTCTGGAGTCCTATATCCCCAGACTCATGGTGCCCAGATGCAAGGAAGCTGTTACTCGGCTGCCATCTTGCTCCGCCCTCCTGTTACTTTTATTTCTAAGTATTAGTTGTCTATTTTTTGAGACTTAAAAAAAATAATAAGAAGTTAACTGATGACTCTATTCTGAACCATACAGTCAAACCATTCTATAATAGACATACTCTTATTTGACAATGTGAATATTACTTTCTTTGCATTATTATTATTATTGCTCAATATTTCAATGGAGCAATTCTCTGATTTCTTTTCTGAATGTATTCACGTCCGTTCATTCTTTATGAGGTTTTTGTTTCTAGTCCTTATCTGAAACATTGCTATTGTTATAAAATTGTAAGCCTCTTTAATTTGGTGAAGTCAAAAAATAGAAACCTAATAAACACATGTATATGTAAAAATAAAAAATATATATTTATATATAAAGGAATATGTGTGTGTGTCTGTGTGTGTGTGTGGAGAGAGAGAGAAAGTGAGTAAATTAGGGACAGAAAAAGAATTGCAAAAGATATTTCAGACAGACATGGCAGCATAAAGAATGTCAGATCAACGGGGACATTCTCTGTGCATCTGGGAAGTGGGAAACAATATACGAAATAAAAATCTCAGATTATACAGTAATTTGGAACCAGAAAATGAACCCCTTGCCTGTGGTTTCAAGCTTTCTTTTTAAAATTTTTATTTTTAATTATTATGAGTATATAATATTTATACAAGAGGATGCCAAAAAATATATACACATCTTAAGAAAGAAAAAAACTGTATTAAATTTGTAATACTCAAGTCACCACATTTGACTTTTGCGATTACAAGAGAGGTTCAGTGTGACCTGTATTCACCTTTTGTTGTTGGTCTATATTGAGTATTACAATTTTAATACAGTTTCTTCTTTTTCCTTTCTGAAAACATGCACACATTTTTGGTGCCCTCTGTATATTTACAGGCCAAATATGACATTTTGATGCAAGCGTACAGTATGGATTAATCAAATCAGGGTCATTTTGGTGCCTATCACTTTAACAGTTCCTTTTTTTTTCTTCTTCCTCCTCTTCTTTCTCCCTTCCCTTACTTCTTTTCTATTTCCTTCTATCCTTCCCTTTGTCTGAGCATGATGCTGAATTTCAGGAAAGGCAGGCAATGGCTGTGATAAAGGTCTCCAGCACACACATTGAGTCCTTTGCTGGGAAGACATTTGCATTTAAAAGAATCAAGAAGGGGCTTTCAGGAATTCTGGAAATTTGCCTAAGAATTATAATGTAGTTTTCCTGAGTCCTCTTTCTGTGGCTGACTGTTTAGATACAAATCTCAAGTAAGCTGGCCTGACTATCATTCACAGCAATAACGGAAAAATAATGAGAACGATGACCTAAGATTGGGCTTTCAAACAGAGCGCTCTCATTTGCAACTCCCAGGAAGTTAAACACAAGTATGTCACATTGGAGGAAGATGGTGTTTCCATTGTATTAATCCACTCTCTGGTGCTAATTCATAATAAAAAGCTTAAAGGTGAATGCAAAAGGAATTTATAACATATTGGATTTTCAGACACACAGGTAGGAGACATCATGTTGTTTACTTTTTTGCATGTGTGTGTTTGTGTGTGTGTTTTGGTTTTTGGCAGGGGCTAGGTTTGAACCTGCCACCTCCAGCATATGGGACTGGCGCCCTACTCCTTGAGCCACAGGCACTGTCCAGTTGCTTAGTTTTTAATATAACACTTAGAGGGCAGAGTCTGTGGCTTATGCCTCTAATCTAGAATTTTTGGAGTCTAAGGCCAAAGGAGGATCTAAGAAGGACAGGAGTTCAAGATCAGCCTGGGCAACAGAGTGAGATCCTGTCTCTCTCAAAAAAAAAAAAAAAAAAATTAAATTGAATCAGCAGGTCATAGTGGTGACCGCCTACAGTCCCAGCCACTAGGGAGTCTGAGGCATCAGCCCCAGTAGTTCAAGGCTGCAGTGAATTACAATAGTACCACTGCACTCCAACCTGGGCAACACAGTGAGATCCTATCTCTAAAAATAAAATTAAAATAGTCCTTCAAGATAAACATGTTTACCCCTATTTGGCAGGGAGAAAAAGCAGAAGCTTATCTAGTAAAGAATAGAGCTGGAATTTAGATATAGATTTTGCTGATTTCATAGTCTGACATTTCTCACATTACTATATGATGTCAAAAACATGAATCTCCCCATTACTCACATTGTAATCAGTATGGTTTTAGATAGGGAAAATTACTCAGTCTCTGAAAATTATTTATCCTTATACAGATTTTGTTTGGATATTAATAATACTACTAATGGCTAACATTTACTAAGTGTTAACTGCATTTCAGGCACTTTGTATGAATTGCCTCATTTAATTCCCTCAATAACCTATGAGGTATGTAATATCATTTTCATAACTTCACAAATGGAGAAAGTCTAGCTTAGTAAATTTCCAGAGTTTACATTCCTAGTAAATGACCCAAGCCTCTCTCACTTCACAGCATTAAGAAATCAGGATGTGGTCAGTTTATATTTCTTCGTTGAGAAGACTATTCAAATAACAAAAAAAAAAGTCTCACCTTCACAACACTCAGAAATTCAGGACATTACTCTTATCTGCACCTTGTTTCTCTAGGTAAGGTCTGTACTTTCATACCTGTAGGAAATTATTTTTAATGGCAAAGGGAAAGTTAAACATAAGAAGTTACATTAAAAAATATAACACAACAACAAAACCTAACACAGTGGGGCGGCGCCTGTGGCTCAGTGAGTAGGGCGCCGGCCCCATATGCCGAGGGTGGTGGGTTCAAACCCAGCCCCGGCCAAACTGCAACAAAAAAATAGCCGGACATTGTGGCGGGTGCCTGTAGTCCCAGCTGCTGCTTGGGAGGCTGAGGCAAGAGAATCGCTTAAGCCCAGGAGTTGGAGGTTGCTGTGAGCCGTGTGACACCACGGCACTCTACCCGAGGGCGGTACAGTGAGACTCTGTCTCTACAAAAAAAAAACAAAAAAAAAAAACCTAACACAGTGCTCAAGCAACCCTTGAAACAAAAAGATCTGCCCTAAATTTTCAACTGAGTAGTTAATACAAAGAATCATCATCTGAAGAGAAAAAATTCCATAAGAACTAGCCGGGCGTTGTGGCGGGCGCCTGTAGTCCCAGCTACTTGGGAGGCAGAGGCAAGAGAATCGCTTAAGCCCAGGAGTTGGAGGTTGCTGTGAGCTGTGTGAGGCCACGGCACTCTACCGAGGGCCATAAAGTGAGACTCTCTCTCTACAAAAAAAAAAAAAAAATCAAAAATTCCATAAGAACAGAGCCACAGTCAGAAAAGAATTGGTATGCAAGCCAGCTATTCACCTAGTGGCATGTATAAAATATGACTTTCTATCCTTGATTAAACAGGTGCTCTTTAAAGCAAGCCTTGCATTTTAATTGTAAATATTCTTGTAATAACAGTATAAAACCACCTCTGATAGCACACAGAAGTTAGTCACTATGCCAGCCACTTCCCAAGGCCACCTTTCATGAGCTGCAAATGCCAAAACAACAACAAACAAGCAAGCAAAGAAAACCCCTGCATGACCAGATTGGAGCATCCTCTATTCAACAAACATCAAAATGACCAAATTGAAAACAAGTTTACTATCTTTGTTGTAACACAGTTTCATAGGAGGTCTTTAAAATGATATTTTGTTATTAATTCAAATAAGTAACAAATGTTGTTCTCCCACATTTTGTTGGCAATGTTTAACTCTGCGCCTCAAACTCCTAGAAAATTTTGAAAAGTTACCCAGGAAATCTCAATCTTAGTCTAATCAGGAACATAAAGAAAGCTGCTGAGGCCAGTAATATTCACACATGAGATCACTACATCAATATAATTTCTTTCCAAAAAGAGTGGGCTTTTTTGGCAAGAAAAATAATGAAGGGGTCAGGGTAGAGATAAGACTTGAATAGAGAGCTCCTAAAAACACTGTGACAATTTTCTTTTGGCTTGAATACAGAAAGTTCCTTTAATTATGAAAGACTTTCAAGTAAAAGGAGACTTCTGTAACCCTTGGAAGTGAATTAGAGATTAGTTCTAACACCTAAAGTCAGATGGAGAAAGATAAAATAGAAGAAAAGTTAAAAGGATGCTGAAACTGTAATTTCACACATCTCTATTCTTTAGCGAATGTGGCTGTATAGTCTTGGTGCATTGTTATTATTAGACAAAAGGGGGTGATTCAAATATTCCAGATAAATCAATACCATGATTGATTAGAATGAGTTTCCCACTAGTGGCTTCCCAACATAATGGTGCACACTCTGTACTCTGAAATGAGTTTCCCCATGTGTGGAAGTGCTCTTAGTTAGGGGCGAAGTGCTCGTATTCAAGTTTGGGCAGCCAGCTTTCAGGAAATGGTAAACTCCCAAGATGTGGAGAGATATTAAGAATCACAATAACTTCAATTAGGTGCCTAGAAGGCACAATGTGCCCCGGGAGAGTAGTGTACACATCCAGAGATACAGTAACTAAGAAAATGCCATGAAGGCTACGTTGAACAGTTTGATGAGAATATTTCAGATTGTATAGGAAACCCACATATTGTACTCCTTGATTGCACTAATGTACACGGCTATGACTTAACAATAAAAATAAATAAATTAAAAACAAACAAACAAACAAAAAAAAAAACAGTGCTAAGGGCTCCACCTAAAATCAACTGAAATTTTTTTCAAGATATTTGTTTGAATACCTGGAGCCCCAGTTCCTGTAGCTGCAAATCTGGTAGCTGGTGTTCAGACCGCCATCCTTAGCTACTATGATTGATCAGGGAGGTGATGAAATAAATTAACTCTACTGAATTGCATTAGAGCCCTGGGAATGAAAAACACGTGCTTGTTACTATTCTTTCTTTTGTATACCTGTTCAAACAAATAAGCACTCTATAAACATTAGTTAAGTCTTTCCCATAATCCTTTGAGATTATGCTAAGGGTACAATTTCATTTGCCATCTGTATTAAACTTAGGATCCTATGATTTTATATGGCTAGTCCAAAGACACGAATTTTGTCTTTGAGAGAACTCAAAATGCAGGTTTCTGCATTTGTTTTAATATCCTTTAAAAAGTAACTATCACATGATGGTTAGGATCAAGCTAAGTCTGCAAAGACAGACACCAATAAGTCCAATCACTGTGCTACACTTACTGAATCTTTGATTAAGAACAGTGTGTACAATCCTTTAACATTAGCAGATTAATTGATAGGCCCTATTATTTCTCTCATTTTATAGTTAAGGCAACAAAGATGTGGTAGTTGATAGTGTCTGGCACAGTACTGTAGTAATCATTAAGTTCTTACGGTATGTCCCTGGTATGGTGTTTCATTACCTGTTATAACAGATTAGAAAAAGAACCAACAAACCATGTTACTCTGAGGGATTTTGTTTTTCAATTTACCTATTAGTAGCTAGATCCTTAAACAAAATTTTCACATTAAATCTTCGTAACATCTTTAAAAAACAGGAGACATTCCCATTTTACAGGTAAGAAAAGCTGAGAGTCAAGCGTGTGAGGGTGCACATTGTTGAATAATCTTAAGAGGGAGCATTTGACTTCTTACCTCTGTGACTTCAATATCTTCCCTAACAATACTTAGATATAAATCATATATGCATACCCTAAACCAACTTGGCAAGTTTGGGAATCCAATTTTCTCCAAACTGCCAGAATTAGCATCTCTAAGTCATTTTGGGTAAGCAGGGAGGCGGAAGGGAAGGAAACTCACATCTATTAAGGTGCTACCATCTGCCACCCAGAGTGAGGCGCTTCTGTGCACTCTGTCTCCACTCCAGATTTTCCTTTTTGTGAACTTCTGCTCTCATTTCCCCACAGACACCAAAGGTAGCGGGAGTGTAAGTGTCATAACCTTTGAGTCGCTCTTAACACCTAATGTCAATGCATGAAAGACTCAACCTAGGTGGGCAATAATGTGATTTTAAATTTCAGTACCAAAGAGGAAGTTTATAAAATGATCGCTCATATTTTATTTTGCATGGCATTAAACAGGCTATATTCACTTCATCTGTTTGACAGGTGAGAATGATAAAACTCTTGGCAAAGAAAAGTGTTATCCATGAGGGACAAAGGTGGTGCTCAAGCCCATTCACCCACTTAGTTCAGTCAGAAAACTTGGAAGTTATGCAACATTTAATTCTCTCTGTTCTCTAACTTTCCCCATTACTACTCTCTCTGTGGTTCTTCCACAGCTATTTTTCATCTTTAGAAGAGCTAGCAATTCTCTTTGGTAATTGGAACTGGGCAGATAAAATACCACCACTCCCAACCCATCTAGAGCTCGGAAAAGGTGGCAACTCCTTGAATCTACTTGCTTAAATCGCCATCCCAGAACTTACCTGTTACTTTGGAAAAACACATTGCTCTTAAGAGACAGTGGGTATCTAATGCTTAAAAACAAACAAATAAACACACACACACACACCCTGTTGGCCAGGCAATGTATTGAATGTATTCCTGTAATGGCCTGCTTTTAGCAAAATATATGCCAACCCCTTTGTGTGTGTGTGTGTGTGCGCACAAATAAAATAGAAGAGAATATACCCCATTTGGAGACATCAATGGTTGAAAGAAATTACCTTTCATATGTGGTTTAGAGATTAAGAATTCAACAAGAGCAAGGAAATTAAATCCTTGAGATTCATTTGCTTAACAATATTTACAGAATGCCTATGTAGGAAATGCTGGGTATAGCAGTGATCAAGAAAATTAATTTCTTGCCTTCAATTAGCTTCATGGTGCTGAAGACAAATTTTTAATATGCATAATTGAGTTAAAAGATAAACTTGCATTTGGACAGAGTGACTCCAGGAAATACCTGGGTTTTGTAACTCTCTTGGATCCATTTCCTCTTTTCCAGTATCCTGTCACCACCTTATTTCTAACTTTAATCACTACTCAAGGCATTAGTGAAAACAGACACAACTGCCCTCCCTCCCTTCACCCTTTCTTCCCAGAAACCATTTCCATTATTTACAACAGTAATCTTTTTCTACTCTAAAATGATTTGTTAAAAGCAATAGCAGTGGTAGTAATATATGTCCTAAGATAAAAAATAAAATATATGCATGTCAAAAGAATGTCAAATAGTAAAAAAGCATGCAGAGCAAAAAGTCTCTTTCTCAATACAGATCTCTGCCCTCCAGTTTCTCTCTCTAGAGGCCACTACTGTTATTGAGTTATAGTTTAAGTGTGTTTGTGTATGTATAAGTGGTATTATATCTATATCTAAATAAATTCTATATGCACTCACAAGTATATGTAAGCACCTGTAATCCTTTGATTGTTCTTTGTACACAAAAGAATTCTACGAATACTATTTTATAAATTGCTTTAGAGGCCAATTCATAACATATCACTAACTTGTTCTTTTTCATAGCTGCATAGTATTCCACAGCATGGGGACCCATCTGGTTTTAGGTCTGCACAGTACAAATCTAACCTTATTACTCCTTCATTTAAAATCTTCAGTGTACGACCCTCCACCCTCATCACATACATAATAAAGGGCAAACTGCTGAGAATTCCGGGCAGGACTTCTCGGGGCTGGGAAGTAAGGGATTAAGTGATGGAGGAAGCACAAGCCTTCAGAATAATGCATGTTCTGCATCTACTGAACTGCTCACTATTTTTTAAATTGCATTCTGCTTTCACTCATCTGTGCCTTTAACCCTTATCCTTTCTGCTTGTAACCCTGTCCCCTAGAGTAATAAATCCAATATTGTGCTCAAAACTCATTTTCTCTTTCTGATCCCAAGAAGCTTACCTTGACTTCAGGTCCCAGGCACAAACCGAGAAAGGCACTGCTTCCCTAAGTCTGTATGGCAACAGTTTGGCTACCACTGCCTTGTTCATTGTACTATATTGAGATTGTGGATTTCCTTGACTATCTCCTCTAGTTGACTATACATTTCCTTGAACACATGAGAACTCTCCCTTACTCATCTCTGCACCAACTGGGCATAGCACATAATTTACCCATCATCGGTCAAGGATGTTTTGTCGAATGACTAATTGAATGTAAAAGGCTTTATGACTTCCATTCAGACAAAAGCTATGGACACGAATCTATTTTGGGGATATTTTAAAGCACTCTTACTAAATGTGTGCTCCCCAGACCAGCATCGTCAACATCACGTGGGCACTTTTAAGAAGGGCAAATTCTCCTGCGCCACCTCAGAGGAACTAACACAGAAACTCTGAAGTTGAAGCCCACCATCTGTGCTTCATCAAATCCTTATGTGGTTCTGACACTTATGGAACTTCCAGAATCACTGCAAGGGAACAAGTTTCTCAATTCTTGTCTCTAAATTTCCCTGAAAATGATTTTACTACTCATGTTAGAACTACCCATTGGGATAACAGCAAAATATCACCACTCCTGTTCAAATCTCCTTCTGTGATCTTATTAGAGTTCTAATTGTGTCCTACGCTACTTACTGAATCAGCAAACAAATCTGTCTGAAAGTTAACTCTAGGACCCAGGGAGATTAAGAGAAACGAACAAAGTTTTTAGAAGGTGATTACTTGTGTGAAGTCATGCTAGGTCTCCTGTTCTTAGACAAGGTACATACACATGGGTAAGATTTTATTAAAGAGGGAATAGGTCTTGTATATACAAATAAAGCATTCTGTTCTCTAAGACAGAAAGCACTTCTTATGATAGAGGATTATGAATGAGATAAGGTCCCAGGATTGAACATATCCAAAGCTATAAAAAAGAAGAAAGAGAACACAAATAGTTCAGAGGCGATTAAAAGCAATTCCTGTTTTCCACAAAAGATCGTCTAATTCTCAGCATCCACAGGAATAAATGGGCCTGTTCGGGGGCAAGCATATTTGGTATTACTTGTACTTTTTAGGTGTCTCTTCCTTAACTCAGGCAAATTAGAACAGAACAGATCCTATCAGGCAGACTAAGTGCCTGATATACAATCATATATAATAACATGTTTCCTCATTATTATTCAACCAAAATTAGCAGATATGTTTTTAAAAGGTGAAGCAAAAGTTGCCTTCTGTCTCACAAATTTTGGTCTCACCTGTGCAACTCAGTAGATCTAATCCATCCACCTTTGAGTCTTCTCATCCACTTTCCCTCTAACAAGAATTTATGAAATCTTCAGATAGTTCATACTGATCCTAATCCTATGTGAAAGTTTCCTGTGTTTTTAAATCATGCTGAAAAGACAGTCCAGCTAGGCAGCTTTAAAGACATATGTCTTCTTTGCTTGGGGACAAAGAAAAATAAACCTAATCCATCCTTGCAGATAAATTCATCAAAACTCAAGGCCGGTGGAAATGTTTACTAGTGCTTTTTCTATTTCTTAGCTTAGAATATCTCAGCTAGAAGGGACCAGACAGATCACCGAACTCGAACTCCAGAAGCAGAGATAAAAATAACAGCATCAGGGCTGAGGTTGGGTCCATCATGGAAGAGTCATACCTTGTAACTGAGCTACACAATCCTGTCACCACTACTGCAAGGAAAGGCAAACTCTGTATATTGAGGCAAATTCTGCCTTATCATAGAATGAAAGTTTCTTCCCAACATCTACCAGGGTGAAGCAAAGGCAAGCTCTGGCATTTTCTCTTCTTAAAGAGCATTAGAAAGAGACATAGCATAGGACATTTAAAAATGATCATGTTTCGGGCGGCACCTGTGACTCAAGGAGTAGGGCGCCGGTCCCATATGCCGGAGGTGGCAGGTTCAAACCTAGCCCCGGCCAAAAAAAAAAAAAAAAGAACGGCCATTTGCTGCTGTGCCTGAGTGAGCACCAGCCATCCCTTAATAAATCATTCATTTAAAAAAAAAATGATCATGTTTCACATATACCCTTGTAAGATGCACCGCAGGCGTAATGTAAACGTCTTAACACAATAACTAAGAAAATGCCAGGAAGGCTATGTTAACCAGTGTGATGAAAATGTGTCAAACGGTCTATAAAACCAGTGTATGGTGCCCCATGATCGCATTAATGTACACAGCTATGATTTAATTAAAAAATTATGATATTATCCTGGAAAAAATAAAATAAAAATGATCATGTACAGTAGATTTTATTTGGGAATATATAAAATCAGATAATATAAATATGCCCTGAAAACATAGCAGCTTTTATTCTAAACTGAAGTTTTCCCACAAACAGGGGCCTAGGGAAGATAGTCTCTAAGAAACAGGAAAATGTTTACTAAACCCACGGTTTGGTAGTAATTTAAATGATGAATGGTTTTCAAAATGTTGTGAGAGAAAACTAAAAGAAGAGAGAACATGCATTTGTTTGGCACCTACTAGTGTTAGGTTGTCTTTCTTTCATTCTTTCTCTCTTTCTTTTTTTGCAGTTTTGGCCAGGGCCGGGCTTGAACCTAACACCCCCGGTATATGGGGCTGGCGCCCTAGTCCTTGAGCCACAGGCACCATCCGTGTTAGGTTGTTTTTATAAGTTGTATCGAAAACATTACATAGTACCTCGGCTAATAAACATTTACTGCGCACCCACTGTTTGTCAGAAACTGAACGGAAATAAATTGCTATAGACATCATGGTACAGAGAAAAGATCAAAATCTTCGTGAAAATTTTAATTGCAATTTTTCCTCACATCTCTGAGCTCAGTTTCTCCCTATGGATGCAGAGAAAAGTTAACATACTATTTTCTCATGTACTTTCTGTAGACTCGAATTCAGTGGTGTTTTTGTCGTACTATTAATAGTAGTACATAGTAGGAGTAATACTAGCAGAAACTGTAGTAACTGCTCAGTGAATAATTATGTTTATCATTATCATAGTTAGTAATTCCATAGCTCTGTTATACACTATTCTAAGTGCCATTTCTTTTTCTATCCTCTCATTTAAGATTTCAACAACACTGAAGAGTTAAGTGACTTTCCAAGGTCATGTAACAGTAACGGCTATTTACTGAGGCTAGAGAAAGGCTTCAGACTCAGATAAGGGAGAAACAGGAATTTTATGTGTACAGGATCGAAAGGTCCAGTTTTAAAACTTGAAAAAATGATCCTGCTGCAATAGAGAAAATGGGGCGGAGCAGGGGATTTGACTATTATCAATAATAACATGGGGAAGATGGACTCATACCCTCCTACCCTCAACCCTATGAACAATAGATACACTTAGAATTAATTAAATAGCAACTCATTTGAGATGGAATTTTCACTTTCTCTAGCTTATTTAGGATTTAGGATGGAGGATGGATATTAGAAATGCAGAGGAAAACTTAAGCCTTGAAATTCAGCTAATTTAAGGTGACATGAGACCTGCCCTTTACTACAATACAGATGTATATGATTGTGTGTGTGTATGTATGTGTGTGTAAATCAAACTGCTGTATGTATTTATTTTCAAAAAGCTACCCTGAGGAGACAAATAGCCTGAGGAAAATACACTAGCTATACATTCTGCTTCTGACTGGAGGCTTAACTTGTCAGTGATAATGATTTACATAGTGATCTTCTCCCTTCCTGCCTAGAAAGTTGCACTAGCTTCAAGCTATGTGCTCTGTTAAAGAGTCAAGGGGGGAGAAATCTTTCCTGTATTAAGCTGGTTTTGATTGTTAATTCTTTTCCAGCAGTGACATGAGTCTGGATAATGTAGGTAAACTGGGAGCAATGTTCTGATTGCTGAGAACACATATAGATATTATTTTTTATATAGGTAAAGTTTTTTAATGAGTGAATTGCCTGGTATTGAATATTTCTACTTTGTTTCTTCAGAGTGAATGTTTATGTTATCCAGAATCCTTTTGTGTGTCCTTATCACTTCAGCATAGACTGTCCCCAATAAATACTGTTGAATGAATTTATTAATCTACTTTTACCTAATAATTTGTCAGCACTTCAGAATAACCAGTTAATCAATTGTATTGATTTTGAATGAAAAATGATAAATTAATCTGTGGAATGCCACATTAATTTCTAAATGTTGTGTAGCAGGTGTGTTTATACATGTTTAATTATGTTATAATGTGACTACTTCACCAAAGAAACTTCAACTTTTTTATAAGACAGTTATAAGAGATTATATGTCAGAAAATTTGGGGAGCAAAATTAATGGCAAATATATTTGAGATCTGATTCAGTAACTTTCAGCTGGAAAGACAAATTGTACAATCTCATTAAATCTTTTCATGTCTACAAATTTAAATATATTAATGTATGCACCTCAAATGGATTTTGTAAACAGTAAATGAGATATGCTCTGTGTATTCAAGGTAGTGCAAGCAAAAAGTGCTCAAAATGTTAGCCATTGGTATTACTCACAGTAATCAAATTTCGTATGTTCCTTAGCAGAGGACTACAAAATGGAAATTTTGATATAGTATAGACTAGAGATGAACTTTTCTTTTTGTAAAATATCCCATTTTCATTTAAAAATTTCAATGAAAGTCTTAGGTGAAATTTTCAGTTTTATAAACTTACCTTAGGTAATGGATTTAATTATCATTGTATCTAAAAACCAATTTATGTTTAGCTTAATAATTATCCATTGGTAGGAAAGTTAATAATTACTTATCTGGGTTAGGTATAGGGGTTTGGTAGTATGCATAGGTACACATGTATATGGGGGATGTGACATGCTCAAATAACTATGAATCAAAGATTCCTTCTCTGCAATATTTATAAAATGTTCTGTTAAAGGCAAGTTTTTATTTCAACAAGTTCCAGATACTTTAAACTACAAGATTTCTTTAGCCAATTCAACAGTTTGAAAATTAAGCTGTTTAAAAATTTTGCACAAAAGAGAACAGTAATTGAATTACTAAGTTATCACAACATAATAGCTTTTATCAACTTGTGTTTGAAGAAATAAAATTGCCTTTATTCATTGATTATATGGCTGTGCAGTAAATCACAAGGATTCTACATAAATTTCTGCAAGTAATAAGTGATGATAGCAAGGTCATAGGAGGCAAACTCAATATACAAAAGTCAACTTCATTTACATACAAGTAACAAGTTATTATAGTTTAAAGTAAAAATGCTTATTTTACAATATCACAAAAATGAAATTCGCAGGTACAAATCAAACAAAATATGCATATGTCTGTATATAGTAAACTACAAAACACTGTTAAAATAAATTTTAAAAAGAACTAAATAACTAAATATATCTCATGCTCAGGGATTGAACAATTCAATATTGTTAAGATGTTAATGCCTCATAAATT